>NC_052308.1:2033293-2174826 GCF_016432855.1 Salvelinus namaycush
TCTTTTCTGGATGGAGTGTATCTGGAAAGGTAACTAGAGGCTCTGGGAGTGATAGAGACGGGGGGAGAGAGAGTCAGAGAGAGGGGGAAAGATAGAGGGAGGGAGGGAGGGAGGGAGGGAGGGAGGGAGGGAGGGAGGGAGGGAGGGAGGGAGGGAGAGAGAGAGAGAGAGAGAGAGAGAAAGTGCAACACACACTGGAGGAGAGGCCTTAACTCATGCCGTATTAAATAACCACTGAAATAACAAAAGCCTAGGACATCACCCTGTTGGATTGCAGCAGAAATAACTAGTGTGACAGAAACCAGAGGTTTTATATTCGGTCTTTAAAACACTACTGCCCTTGTCACACCTTCAATATTACTATTAAGTCATACACCTGGCTCCCTATTCATAAAGCATCTCAGAAAATGAGTGCTGATCTAGAATCAGCCCCCCCCCCCCTGACCATATAATCATAGTTAGTATATAAAAGGCAAAACTGATCCTAGATCAGCACTAGGATCAACACTAGGACTGAAAATAACTAACCAGAGCCATTAACAATTAACCATGAGTCTTAGTACCATTAAGTTGTTAATTGACCAATAAGCTGCAAAGGGGCCTGGGATCTGTTTTGGAACTACAGTATATATAGTGGGGGCTAAATAACTGTCTACAGGACTGTCTAGGGGACTGTCTAGGGTTAGGGCTGTTAAGGACCTGTCTAGGGGACTGTCTAGGGGACTCTCTAGGGTTAGGGCTGTTAAGGACCTGTCTAGGGGACTGTCTAGGGGACTGTCTACAGAACTGTCTAGGGTTAAAAGTTCTGCTTGATTTGTGTGTTTTCTCTCTATTTAAGTCAATGTATATCACCTAACGCACTGTTTGTACTCATGAGGGAGAGAAGGATTTCAAGGACCAAGAGAGTTAAAAGTTATGAAGGCAAAACCAACGATGTACTTTTGTCCTGCCAATGGAACGTTTTAGATTTAACTGAGTAAAGAGAGTGTTGAGTGGGCATACTGAAAGGATTATGAAATTAGGTGATTTGGAGAAATAGAAAGAGAGAGAAAATGAAAGGAAAAAGAGGAACGTCAGAGAATGTGATGGCAAACTGGGATCCATGGAAATACCTCACAGAGGTGGGGGTGAGGAGCATTTCTCTCTCTATCTCTCTCTCTAGCTTTCTCTCTCTCTCTCTCTCTCTCTCTCTCTCTCTCTCTCTCTCTCTCTCTCTCTCTCTCTCTCTCTCTCTCTCTCTCTCTCTCTCTCTCTCTCTCTCTCTCTCTCTCTCTCTCTCTCTCTCTCTCTCTCTCTCTCTCTCTAGCTCTCCCTCTCTCTCTCTCTAGCTCTCTCTCTCTCTCTCTCTCTAGGTCTCTCTCTCTCTCCCTCTCTCTCCATCTCTCTCTCTCTAGCTCTCCATCTCTCTATCTCCCTCTAGCTCTCTCTCTAGCTCTCTCTCTCTAACTCTCTCTCTCTAGCTCTCCCTCTCTCTCTCCCTCTCTCTCTCTAGCTCTCCCTCTCTCTCTCTCTCTAGCTCTCTCTCTCTCTCTCTAGTTCTCTCTCTCTCCCTCTCTCTCCATCTCTCTCTCTCTAGCTCTCCATCTCTCTATCTCCCTCTAGCTCTCTCTCTAGCTCTCTCTCTCTAACTCTCTCTCTCTCTCTCTAGCTCTCTCTCTAGCTCTCTCTCTCTCTCTCTTTCTCTCTCTCTCTCTCTTTCTCTCTAGCTCTCTCTCTCTAGCTCTCTCTCTAGCTCTCTCTCTCTCGCTCTCTCTTGGACTACTTTGCAGAGAGAGAGAGAGAGAGAGAGAGAGAGAGAGAGAGAGAGAGAGAGAGAGAGAGAGAGAGAGAGAGAGAGAGAGAGAGAGAGAGAGAGAGAGAGAGAGAGAGAGAGAGAGAGAGAGAGAGAGAGAGAGAGAGAGAGAGAGAGAGAGAGAGAGAGAGAGAGAGAGAGAGAGAGAGAGAGAGAGAGAGAGAGAGAGAGAGAGAGAGAGAGAGAGAAAGAAAGAAAGAGAGAGAGAGAGAGAGACAGAGAGAGAGAGAGAGAGAGAGAGAGAGAGAGAGAGAGAGAGACAGAGAGAGACAGAGAGAGAGAGAGAGAGAGAGAGAGAGAGAGAGAGAGAGAGAGAGAGAGAGAGAGGATGAGAGGGAGAAGGGACAGGAACCAAGAGGGAGGGAAAGAGTGGAGGGAGAGAGAGAGAGGGTGAAATAAAGGGAGGGAAGAGAGGAATAGAGAAAGAGGGAAAGAGAGAAAGAGAAAAAGAAAGAAGGGAGGGAAGAGAGGGATAGAGAGATAAAGAGATGGTGGGAGAGAGGGTAAGAGGGAGAGAAGGAGAGAGAGAGGGGAGGGAGGGAGAGAGAGAGAGAGAGTGGAGGGGAAGAGAGAGAGGGGAGGGGGCAGGAATGGAAAATTCATGTGCATTATGTGAATGCTGACGTAGAGAGTTTAACTGTTGCCCATCCTTCTATCTTCTGAGACTTCCAAAGGAATATGAAGTATTTATGATGACCTGTCAAATACTATGACAGTAATCACACTCCACCCTTCTTCATCATAGCACAAACTGAAAATCAAATCAACTGATTGATTTAGGCATAGAAAGCATCTTCTCTTGAAGTGTTCTACTGCCTGATAATTCTGTAAATAGGTGCAAGAGGTTAAACATATTTAGAAAGTTAGCTGAAATATGACTGATCATCTTGTTCTCTCTGTGTGTGTGTGTGTGTGTGTGTGTGTGTGTGTGTGTGTGTGTGTGTGTGTGTGTGTGTGTGTGTGTGTGTGTGTGTGTGTGTGTGTGTGTGTGTGTGTGTGTGTGTGTGTGTGTGTGTGTCTGGTATGACCGTAAGCGTGCAGGCAGCTCTGTGAGGCTGGCTCTGACTGTAGGGATTTGAGAAGGGCTGTGTTACCACTGGCCTGTCTTGTTTCTTGGTAGCTGTTTTCAATACAACATTTACATCCAACAGTTTTCCAGGAGAGAGAGAGAGAGAGAGAGAGAGAGAGAGAGAGAGAGAGAAAAAGAGGCTATGTCATGGATTTCAAATAATAGGTTGAGTCATAGAGGTAGATAGAGGACTCACCTTTGTATCTCCATTTTGAAGTAGTCAATTTTCTTCTTCTTTGGTGTTTGAAAAAAGCGGGACTCTAATTTTAGTGATTCGCTGCTACTTTCAGTGCTTGAGTTATGAAACAAATCTTGTGTGTCATTCATTTATTGTGGCCGCTAGCTGGTGAGGATATAGGCTAAAATAATCTACAAACCATAGGCAACGTAATTTGATGAATTCTCTGATCATTGGCTGATCCACCCAACCCATGGGAATCCCCACCCAGTTGACTACTTTAAAATATAGTGCAAGTTTTCAATGGCAATGTCCCATGCTAAAACTGGTTTTATCCATCTAGAGTTCTCTATCTATCTCTATGGTGCAAGTGCACACTTCAGTAGAAGGTAACGGAGCACTTTAAACACTGAAACCACCCATGAAGACCCTGACTCTCAGACCTGCTCTGTTCCTTCCTCCCAACCCATCACATCTGCTCTCTATGGTCTCTCAGCTTCTCCAATAGCACTGTAGAGTTTTCAGACTGGCTATTCAGCAGCACTGTGAGCTATCTCTCATACACCCACATTAGCTCTCTCCATCATTCAGAGATTACACATGGATTAGTCAATAAATTATTGCTTTTTGGAAATGCACTATCCTCTTCAGTTGTTGTTGTTGATAAACTTGAGGGGAATTCTGCCTTTCCATTATCGATCTGAGAATAAGATGGTCACATTTCAGGACCTTTTCCTGTGTAGGAAAACAGATCATGATTTGAATGTTCAAGGTATCAGAGGTAACAGAATGGCATGGAAGACAGTTCTATGCTGCATCTCATAGCCTTGATGACACATATTTTCTTTCAGCTAGCCTGCAGCCATGAGAAACTTCCTTCAGCTAGCCTATAGCCATGAGAAGCTTCCTTCAGCTAGCCTATAGCCATGAGGAGCTTCCTTCAGCTAGCCTATAGCCATGAGGAGCTTCCTTCAGCTAGCCTATAGCCATGAGGAGCTTCCTTCAGCTAGCCTACAGCCTTGAGGAGCTTCCTTCAGGTAGCCTACAGCCACGAGAAGCTTCCTTCAGCTAGCCTGCAGCCATGAGGAGCTTCCTTCAGCTAGCCTATAGCCATTAGAAGTTTCCTTCAGCTAGCCTATAGCCACGAGGAGCTTCCTTCAGCTAGCCTATAGCCATGAGAAGTTTCCTTCAGCTAGCCTATAGCCATGACGAGCTTCCTTCAGCTAGCCTATAGCCATGAGGAGCTTCCTTCAGCTAGCTTATAGCCACGAGGAGCTTTGTTCAGCTAGTATATAGCCACGAGAAGCTTCCTTCAGCTAGCCTGCAGCCATGAGGAGATTCCTTCAGCTAGCCTATAGCCACGAGGAGCTTCCTTCAGCTAGCCTATAGCCATGAGGAGCTTCCTTCAGCTAGCCTATAGCCATGAGAAGTTTCCTTCAGCTAGCCTATAGCCATGAGGAGCTTCCTTCAGCTAGTCTATAGCATGAGAAACTTCCTTCAGCTAGCCTATAGCCACGAGGATCTTCCTTCAGCTAGCCTACAGCCTTGAGGAGCTTCCTTCAGCTAGCCTATAGCCACGAGGAGCTTCCTTCAGCTAGCCTACAGCCATGAGGAGCTTCCTTCAGGTAGCCTACAGCCACGAGAAGCTTCCTTCAGCTAGCCTGCAGCCATGAGGATCTTTCACTGCCGGGAATACACCTCAGTGTATGGACTAACTTCTGGCCATGGATGAGGCATGCGACAACATCAATTCAGACCAATGTCAAGCTTGGATTCGCCGTGCCAAAAGGTTTTTCCCGCTAACTAGCCATTTCGCATCGGTTACATATAGCTTAAAGTGAAAACTGGGTAATCTACTGTAATGTACAGTACTGTAGCATATTGCTTTCAGCACTTCTAAGTGCGATTTGAAACACATACAGTATCTTACATTGTTTGCTATTATGATTAACTGCTAGTTAAAGCGACTAAATTGAAATTATATCATGTTGTGTTTTGGTGATTAAACGAATGTTCTCATTACATTTTACAATAAACGTATATTTTGAATAAACTTATATTTTGAATAAATGTATATTTTGAATCAATGGATGTCACGTTCCTGACCTGTTTTCTGTTGTTTGGTATGTGTTTATTGGTCAGGGCGTGAGTTTTGGGTGGGCAGTCTATGTTTTCTGTTTCTATGTTGGTTTTGGGTTGCCTGGTATGGCTCTCAATTAGAGGCAGGTGTTTGACGTTTCCTCTGATTGAGAGTCATATTAAGGTAGGTTGTTCTCACTGTTTGTTTGTGGGTGATTGTCTCCTGTGTCAGTATGTTACGCCACACGGGACTGTTTCGGTTTGTTTGTTTGTTCATTGGTTTATGTAGTCTGTTCCTGTTTCATGCGTTCTTCGTGTCATGTAAGTTCCTATGTTCAGGTGCGTCTACGTCGTTTGTTGTTTTGTAGTTTGTTAAAGTGTATTTCGTTTCGTCTTTGTCTTGTTAAATAAATCATTATGAATTCACACCCCGCTGCACTTTGGTCCAATCCTTGCTACTCCTCTTCGGATGAAGAGAAGGAGGAGGCCCGTTACAATGGATGTGTGGCGAGAGATGTTTACAATTCAAATGAACGCACAATGACCGGTTTTGAATGAAATACTGGCTACAAAATACTGGCTACAAGTGTGCCCAGTTTGGAGTTACGTACTAAGAGTAGTGAACATGTATGACGTACTTGTGAAAATAGTACCAAAGGGATAATAAACAAACCCGAATGTGGTCTACTTGTGAATGCGTTCTCAACATTAGAACTGTAAAAAAAATGAACAAATCTGATGCAAGAGACATTTTTAAATTACTTTTTTCTTATGAAATAGTCAATATTTCAATACATTAAGACATTATTAACATGTTTTATTTTGACATCTACACATGTATTTCATTAGCAGTACTTATGTCTGTCAAAATGCAACTGAGTTGATATTTTCCTACATGGACATCAGATGGATCTCACTGTCACGGCCGTCGAAAGAAGTGGACCAAAGTGCAGCGTGGTGAGCGTACATTTCCTTTTATTATAGAATGTCGCCAACAAAACAAGAAACAAAATAAACGACCGTGAAGCTTACTATGTGGCTATAGTGCCACTAACAAAGACAACTACCCTCAATCACAGGTGTGGAAAAAGGGCTGCCTAAGTATGATTCCCAATCAGAGACAACGATAGACAGCTGTCCCTGATTGAGAACCATACCCGGCTAAAACATAGAAACACAAATCATAGAAATAAAGGACATAGAATGCCCACCCAAATAACACCCTGACCAAACCAAAAAGAGACATAAAAAAGGCTCTCAAAGGTCAGGGCGTGACACTCACACTATAAAACCCTACAGAGGAAGTCTGCTCAGCCAATCTTACTTTCCATCAGAGCAGGTTCAGTTATATTTTGTTTTGGCAAATATTTAGCTAAATATAGTTTCACACACGATGACAGCGAACAGTACAGTAGCTCCTTGAAAACATTGGTTCCATAGATATGTCATATACAGTAGTTGATGGCGATGGTTGGAGACTGGGCCCAAACAAGTCAGGTCGTTGTTGTGAGAGAGAGCTCAGTGTTACGCCTTATGATGAGATTCACATACCCTGTAGGTATGGAGTTAATTTCCTGCCATAGGGTTCCGGTGAAGGCATGAAAGGAGGGCTTTATGGAGCTAGCTATGAGACAGCTAGCTAAGAGACAGATAGCTAGGAGACAGCTAGCTAGCAGACCGCTAGTTAGGAGGCAGCTATCTAGGAGACAGCATGCTAGGAGACAGCTAGCTAGGAGACAGCTAGCTAGGAGACAGTTAGCTAGGAGACCGCTAGTTAGGAAACTGCTAGTTAGGAGACAGCTAGCTAGGAGACAGCTAGCTAGGAGACAGCTAACTAGGAGACTTCAGTGTGTTAGTAGAACAAGTTTGTGAACTCAGCCCCAGGACCAGCTGGATGAGGGGACTATTTCTTTGCTCAGCTCTTGGCATTGCAGGGCTTGGTAATGATATTGCTCTTTTTTTATTTTTTATTTTTTATTATTAGTGGATATTGGCCTAATTCTGCCCTGCATGCATTGTTTGTAGTTTTCCTCTGGACATGTAGGAGAATCTTACAGAACTCTGCATGCAGGGTTTCAATGGGGTGTTTGTCCCATTTGATGAAATCTTGTTTTGCAAGTGGACCCCACACCTCGCTGCCATAAAGTGCAATTGGTTCAATTACATATTCAATTATTTTTAGCCAAATTTTAATAGATATTCCAATTTGAATGTGCTTTTTAATGGCGTAGAATGCCCTGCGTGCTTTCTCTCTCAGTTCATTCACTGCCTCATTAAGGTGTCCAGTTGAGCTTATTTTTAAACCTAAGTAATTGTAGTGTGTGCAGTACTCTATATACAGTATTTTGTATCAATTGAGAACTTTGGTCTAATTCCCTGAGATCTGGATCTTCTCTGGAAAATCATTATTTTAGTATTTTTGGGGTTTACTGCCAGGGCCCAGGTCTGGCAGTACTGCTCTAGCAGGTCCAGGCTCTGATGTAGGTCATGTGCTGTGGGTGACAGCAGGCATAGGTCATCTGCAAAGAGTAGGCATTTAACCTCTGATTTGTGGAGACTAACACCAGGGGCTGAGGATTTTTCTAGAATAGTGGCCAATTAGTTGATGTAAATATTGAAGAGTGCAGGGCTCAGATTACAACCCTGATGAAGGCCCTGCCCCTGGTTAAAGAATTCTGTTATTTTCTTGCCAATTTTAATGCTGCACGTATTGCCAGTATAGTGATATTGATTTATATTGACAGTATATTGATTTAATTATGTCATATGTTTTACCCCCTACACCACTTTCAATAACTTTGTAGAACAGTCCTGTATGCCAAATAGAATCAAATGCTTTTTTGGAATTCGATAAAGCAAGCGTATATTTTGGTATTATTTTGGTGGACATGCTTATCGTTCAGGGTGTGTACGGTGTAAATATGATCAGTTGCGCGATGTTTTGGTATAAATCCAATTAGTTTTCTACTCAAGACATTGTGCTTATTAAGGAAGTTTAGAACTCTTACATTTATAATACTACAGAAAACCTTCCCCAGGTTACTGTTCACACAAATGCCTCTGTAATTGTTAGGGTCATATTTGTCTCCGTTTTTAAAGATTGGGGTTATGAGTCCTTGATTCCAGATGTCAGGGAAATAACCTACACTCAGGATCAAATTAAACAGTTTTAATATAGCCAATTGAAATTTTGCACTAGTGAGTTAGAACAGCTCATTTAGGATGCCATCAGGTCCGCATGCTTTTTTAAATTTGAGAGCCTGAAGTTTCTTATAGAGCTCCTGGTCAGTAATTGGGGAGTCTAATGGATTTTGATTGTCCTTTATAGCTTTTTCTAATCCATTCAACTTCTCATGAATTTGGCGTTGTTCTGCGTTTGTGTCAATTTGAACGGTGTTGAGAGTGTTTTAAAATGGGTTGTCCACATGTCACCATTTTGTATCGCTAATTCTCTCTCTCTCTCTCTCTCTCTCTCTCTCTCTCTCTCTCTCTCTCTCTCCTCCTGTCTCTCTCCTCCTGTCTCTCTCCTCCTGTCTCTCTCTCCTCCTCCTGTGTCTCTCTCTCATATAGATTATGTAAACAGATACACCGTACAAGGTCAGATGTGTAGCTTCATCTGCATCTCTGATATTAGTGCCCATCTTTAGTAGAAGCACTAGACGTATTTCTATATCCTCACTGAACCCATCAATTAAACTGTAAAAAAAAAAAATCAACCTCACTGAACCCATCAATTAGACTGTTAAAAAAAAATCAAAGGACAGCTTCGGCTACCAGATAATTATTCATCAAAAGATAAGTCAACGTCAAAGAGGACTGCAGGGTTTAAGATACCACACCTACATTTGGTAGTGATTACAAGGCTGGCTAACTGGCTGACTGGCTGGCTGACTGACTGGCACAGTGTGTTAATGGGTGAACCCTTACAGAGACACAAAGACTGTATAGACTACTGTACACATTAAGCGTTCACAGTAACCACCCTAATTCACCTCAGATCAGGCTTTACTCAACCTGAGGGAATATTAATAAAACACTTAATGCTATTGGCCGACTGGCTACACACTCATTGAATGAAGCTAGTATACTGTTTGATAATAGGGTCAACATACTGCATGCCAGACGTTTCATCGACCAATCACCAAGAGCTGTTTATAAATGGTGAGGTTAAAGCCTGCCAGTGTAGCAGATGACAGACATCCTGAACGAAAAACAGAAAACATGCCATTAAGTTGGTAAAGGAGCTGCCTATTTCCTTGAAGCTACTCTGTGTCGCTCGTGTCTTCAGCCAGTGGCTGCCTGCTATTCAACCGTTCAGCGCTCGGCTAAAAAGGAAGGCTGTACTAACTGACTGACTTATTTTGAGCTCCTTGCACAATCATCTCTAAATGACATGTATACATTATGGAGAAAAATCAAAGAGCTTTTCTGAGTCAGAGAACTACTAAACCTACAGCCCAGCAGAGACAATGACAGACAGCCACTGACATTCATTTTCACAAAAGAAAACTGCCAACTCAAGTATTTTTCATGAATCCTCAAGAAGTAGAATTTATTTATCTTGAGTCCTCGAGAAGTAGGATTTATTTATCTTGAGTCCTCGAGAAGTAGGATTTATTTATCTTGAGTCCTCGAGAAGTAGGATTTATTTTTCATGAATCCTCAAGAAGTAGAATTTATTTATCTTGAGTCCTCGAGAAGTAGGATTGAACAGCTGTCATATTTCTGTGTTGTAAACTGTCAATCACAAGTAAAAGACAAAAACCACTTACTGTCACATTCATATCCCTGGAGATAGTTAGTGTAGACAACAAATCAGTGTAAATCAAGCCAGTCATTGTTGTTCCGTAAGATGATAGTGATGAATGACATTAAACTCATTTTTTTTTCTTTCATATAATGACGTTCACATAAAAACAATGGAATACCTAGCTATGTAATAATAATAACTAGCTATTTCCCAATTCTCCACCTTTTAACTTGAAGTGGTGCACCCTACGTATATTTAACAGCATATGATTGGTGTACGATACAATAGTACTTTGAGCATAGGTTATGGGAAATAGTGCTGTATGTTTCATGAGAGAGAGAGAGAGACCGGCAAACATAAAAAGACATGGCTACCCAAAGAGGAGCGTGTATGTGGTCACTGCACGACAGGGGAGGTAGAAACAGAGATGCACTTTCTCCTTTACTGTGATAAATATTCCTCACCAAGAGATTCATTATTCACAGAAATGACTACATTTATTCCAAATTTTAACTTATTAAACCCAGAGGAAAAACTAAAAATACTCATGGGCGAAGGAGCAATGGCTCCTCTTGCAGCCAAATATGTATTTGCCTGCCATAGCCTGAGGGACACTGAATAATAACATCTGCATAGTAAGCAGTAACTTACTTATTATGACTGTTATTGTTATTACTGTTATTGTTATTACTATTATTATTGTTGTTTATCATTCCAAATAGTAGTGGTATGGGTGGTAATGGTAATGATAGCAGTTTAGTGATGGTGGTGGTGGTAGTGGTGGTAATGATGATAGTAGTTGTAGTACCGATGTAATGGTGAAGATGACCGTTATTTAGTTATAAGTTAGTTATAGTTTATTTTTTTATTTTTTTTATTACAATGTATATTGTATACATTGTTGCTTTGGCAATATTGACACAATGTTTTTCATGCCAATAAAGCAGCTTGAATTTGAGAGAGAGAGAGAGAGAGAGAGAGAGAGAGAGAGAGAGAGAGAGAGAGAGAGAGAGAGAGAGAGAGAGAGAGAGAGAGAGAGAGAGAGAGAGAGAGAGAGAGAGAGAGAGAGAGAGAGAGAGAGAGAGAGAGAGAGAGAGAGAGAGAGAGAGAGAGAGAGAGAGAGAGAGAGAGAGATAACTACTTCCTCTTGGATATCTGTAGTATCACTACACTGTCTGTAGTGGTGTAGGGGAACTAAAGGGTTATAATATATATATATATTCACACTGTACCACTTTATATTGCACACACACACACACACAACCCAATAATGTAATTATTATTTCAATACGCAGAGAACTAGGTGCTTCTCTGTGTGTACAGTAGAATCCCTTGAAAGACGTAGTTTATGGGAAATAGTGCTGTATGTTTCAGATATGTATCTGAGCTTGCTGCAGTGTCATTTCCAACATATTTCAATCTCTATTCCAAGAGAAAACCCACCGTAAAACCAGGTAGTTTTTGTCAGGAAATGATGGCGCTGGTGAATAGAATTGACATTGCATAATAGCGCAAGACAGGCAGGGTCTACTGCTTCCTACTGGTGGAATGTTCTGCTTATAGTTCCAGTGTTTCAGCTCCCAGCCAAGAATCATGTGTGTGTGTGTGTGTGTGTGTGTGTGTGTGTGTGTGTGTGTGTGTGTGTGTGTGTGTGTGTGTGTGTGAGAGTGAGTGAGTGAGTGAGTGAGTGAGTGAGTGAGTGAGTGAGTGAGTGAGTGAGTGAGTGAGTGAGTGAGTGAGTGAGTGAGTGAGTGAGTGAGTGAGTGAGTGAGTGAGTGAGTGAGTGAGTGAGTGAGTGAGTGAGTGAGTGAGTGAGTGAGTGAGTGAGTGAGTGAGTGAGTGAGTGAGTGAGTGAGTGAGTGAGTGAGTGAGTGACAGACAGACAGACAGACAGACAGACAGACAGACAGACAGACAGACAGACAGACAGACAGACAGACAGACAGACAGACAGACAGACAGACAGACAGACAGACAGACAGACAGACAGACAGACAGACAGACAGACAGACAGACAGACAGACAGACAGACAGACAGACAGACAGACAGACAGACAAAGAGAGAGAGAGAGAACTACTTCCTCTGGGATATCTGTAGTATCACTACACTGTCTGTAGTGGTGTAGGGGAACTAAAGGGTTAAAATAACTATATATATATATATACACACTGTACCACTTTATATTACACACACACTGTACCACTTTATATTGCACATGCATGCACACACACACACACACACACACACACACACACACACACACACTGAGCTAAAGCTGCTGCTTTCAAGGAGCAGGACTCTAACTCGGAAGCTTATAAGAAATCCTGCTATGCCCTCCGACGAACCATTAAACAGGCAAAGCGGCAATACAGGACTAAGATCGAATCGTACTACAACGGCTCCGACACTTGTCAGATGTGGCGGGGCTTGCAAACTATTACAGATTACAAAGGGAAGCACATCCACGAGCAGCCCAGTGACACGAGCCTACCAGACGAGCTAAATAACTTCTATGCTCGCTTCGAAGCAACTAACACTGAAACTTGGATTGGATTTGGTTTCTCCCTCCCTCCCTCTCTCTCTCTGAATTCCAGGGGAGCAACTTTCTCTAGGGACGGGGAGGACCTGAAATTGCATTTTTGTACAACCTAGGTTTATCCTTGGAATGTGATTCTGACGCCTCCGAGCGGTCAGGTAGGCTGTTTGGAGTGTTTATCCGACAGGATAAAAAATAAATAAAAAATGTCCCCCCCCCACTTCTAAAACCAAAGTTGTGCTAAATTCAATTCAATTCAAAGGACTTTATTGGCAATGGGAAACATTTGTTTACATTACCAAAGCAAGTGAAATACGGTGGGCAGAACCGAAAAAGGCGAGCAAAGAGGCCTACAAACCTGACTCAGTTACACCAGCTCTGTCAGGAGGAATGGGCCAAAATTCAAAATTCACCCAACATATTGTGGGAAGCTTGTGGAAGGCTACCCAAAACGTTTGACCCAAGTTAAACAATTTAAAGGCAATGCTACCAAATACTAATTGAGTGTATGTCAACTTATGACCCACTGGGAATGTGATGAAAGAAATAAAAGCTGAAATATTTCATTCTCTCTACTATTATTCTGACATTTCACATTCGTAAAATAAAGTGGTGATCCTAACTGACCTAAGACAGGGGATTTTTACTGGGATTAAATGTCAGGAAAGGTGAAAAACTGAGTTCAAATGTATTTGGCTAAGGTGTATGTAAACTTCCGACTTCAACTGTATGTGTCTCTAATATGGTCATACATTTGGCAGGAGGTTAGGAAGTGCAGCTCAGTTTCCATCTCATTTTGTGGGCAGTGTGCACATTGCCTGTCTGCTCTTGAGAGGCAGGTCTGCCTACGGCGTCTTTCTCAATAGCAAGGCTATGCTCACTGAGTCTGGATATAATCAAAGATTTTCTTAATTTGGGATCAGTCACAGTGGTCAGGTATTCTGCCACTGTGTACTCTCTGTTTAGGGCCAAATAGCATTCCAGTTTGCGCTGTTTTTTTGAAAAAATCTGGATGTTTATAATTAGCGGGTATCGGTCTAATTCTGCTCTTCATTTATGATAAGGTTAGGTGTGTTGGCTCCAGTAGGAGCCTGGATTTGATTGCTTTTTATTTACTGCTGTTTGTTCTTCACTGGTTGTCCTTTTCTTGTGGCCACAGACATTTTGCTGCGATGATTTGCACACTGCGGTATTTTGCATAACACATATGGGTGCTTGTCAATATTGGATGTGTTTTCAAATTATTTTGGGATCCTTGTAATCTGAGGGAAATGTGTATCTCATATCGTCATACAATTGGCAGGAGGTTAGGAAGTGCAGCTCAGTTTCCACCTCATTTTGTGGGCAGTGGGCACATATTCTGTCTTCTCTTGAGATCCAGGTCTGCCTATGGTGGCCTCTCAATAGCAAGGCTATCCTCACTGAGTCTGTTGAGAGCCAGGTCTGCCTATGGCGGCCTCTCTCAATAGCAAGGCCATGCTCACTGAGTCTGTACATTGTACAGTTTTCTATCATTCACTCTTTATCTCCCTGTAAAGGATGAAGAAAGGATCCCCAGCAGGTTAGCAGTGATCTATGACCGGCCATGCGCTCCATTATGTCCGGTGGTGATTTTATGAATTGTTCAGCAGTCTACTGGCTTGGGGGTAGAAGCTGTTGAGGAGCCTTTTGGTCCTAGACTTGGCGTGCGGTAGCAGAGAAAACAGTCTATAACTTGGGTGACTTGAGTCTCTGACAATTTTATAGGCTTTCCTCTGACACCGCCTATTGTAAAGGTCCTGGATGGCAGGAAGTTTGGCCCCAGTGATGTTCTGGGTTATTCGCACTACCCTCTATAGCGCCTTACGGTCAGATGCCGAGCAGTTGCCATACCAGGCAGTGATGCAACTGGTCAGGATCCTCTAGATGGTGCAGCTGTAGAACCTTTTGAGGATCTGGACACCCATGCAAAATCTTTTCAGTCTCCTGAGGGGGAAAAGGTTTTGTTGTGCCTTCTTCACGACTGTCTTGGTATGTTTGGACCATGATAGTTTGTTGGTGATGTGGACACCAAGGAACTTGAAACTCTCGACCCGCTCCACTACAGCCCTGTCGATGTTAATGGGGGCCTGTTCGGCCCGCCTTTTCCTGTAGTCCACGATCAGCTCCTTTGTCTTGCTCACATTGAGGGGGAGGTTGTTGTCCTGGCACCAAACTGCCAGTACTCTGACCTCCTCCCTATAGGCCGTCTCATCATTGTCGGTGATCAGGCCTACCACTGTTGTGTCGTCAGCAAACTTAATGATGGTGTTGGAGTCATGTTTGACCACGCAGTCGTGGATGAACAGGGAATACAGGAGGGGACTAAGTACACACCCCTGAGGGGCCCCAGTGTTAAGGATCAGCGTGGTAGACGTGTTGTTGCCTACTCTTATCACCTGGGGACGGCCCGTCAGGAAGTCCAGGATCCAGTTGCAGAGGGTGTTTAGTCCCAGAGTTCTTAGCTTGGCGATGAGCTTTGTGGGCACTATGGTGTTGAACGTTGAGCTGTAATCAATGAACAGCATTCTCACATAGATGTTCCTTTTGTCCAGGTGAGAAAGGGCAGTGTGGAGTGTGATTGAGATTGCATCATCTGTTGTGGCGGTATGCGAATTGGAGTGGGTCTAGGGTGTCCGGGAGGATACTGTTGATGTGAGCCATGACCAGCCTTTCAAAGCACTTCATGGCTACCGACGTGAGTGCCACGGGGCAGTAATCATTTAGGCAGGTTACCTTCGCTTTCTTTGGTACAGGGACTATGGTGGTCTGCTTGAAACATGTTGGTATTACAGACTTGGTCAGGGAGAGGTTGAAAATGTCAGTGAAGACACTTGACAGTTGGTCAGCGTATGCGTCCTGGTAATCCATCTGGCCTGTGGCTTTGTGAATGTTGACCTGTTTAAAGGTTTTGTTCACATCGGCTACCGAGAGCGTTATCACACAGTCATCCAGAACAGCTGGTGCTCTCGTGCATACTTCACTGTTGCTTGCCTCGATGTAAGGATAAAAGGCATTTAGCTCGTCTGGTAGGCTTGCGTCACTGGGCAGCTCGCGTCTGGGTTTCCCTTTTAGTCCGTAATAGTTTTCAAGCCCTGCCACATCCGACGAGCATCAGAGCCGGTGTGGTAGGATTCGATCTTAATCCTTTATTGACGCTTTGCTTGTTTGATGGTTCGTCTGAGGGCATAGCGGGATATCTTATAAATGTCCGGATTAGTCTCCCGCTCCTTGAAAGTGGCAGCTCTAGCCTTTAGCTCGATGCGGATGTTGCCTGTTGTCCATGGCTTCTGGTAGGGATATGCAGTACAGTCACTGTGGGGACGACGTCATCGATGCACTTACTGATGAAGCCGATGACTGAGGTGGTGTACTCCTCATTGCCATTGGATGAATCCCGGGAACATATTCCAGTCTGTGCTAGCAAAACAGTCCTGTAGTGTAGCATCTGTGTCATCTGATCACTTCTGTATTGAGCGAGTCACTGGTACTTCCTGCTTTAGTTTTTGCTAGCATGCAGGAATAAGGAGGATATAATTATGGTCAGATTTGTCAAACGGAGGGCGAGGGAGAGCTTTGTAAGCATCTCTGTGTGTGGAGTAAAGGTGGTCTAGGATTTTATTTCCTCTGATTGCACATGTAACATGCTGGTAAAAAATTTGTGAAACTGATTTAGTTTGCCTGCATTAAAGTCCCCGCCACTAGGAGCACCGCTTCTGGGTGAGCATTTTCTTCTTTGCTTATGGCATAGAGTTGGTTGAGTGCGGTCTTAGTGCCAGCTTCGTTCTGTGGTGGTAAATAGATGGCTACGAATAATATAGATGAGAACTCTCTTGGTAGATAGTGTGGTCTACAGCTTATCATAAGGTACTCTACCTCAGGTGAGCAATACCTCGAGACTTCTTTAATATTAGGCATCGCACATCAGCTGTTATAGACAAATAGACACACACCCCCACCCCTCGTCTTACCAGAGGTAGCGTCTCTGTTCTGCCAGTGCATGGAAAATCCCGCTAGCTCTATATTGTCCGTATCTTCGTTCAGCCACGTCTCGGTGAAACATAAGATGTTACAGTGTTTGATGTCCCGTTGGTAGGATAATCTTACTCGTAGGTCATCAATTTTATTTTCCAATGATTGCATGTTAGCAAGAAGAACGGATGGCAGTGTCACGGCCGTCGAAAGAAAGAAGAGGACCAAAGTGCAGCGTGGTGAGCGTACATTTTCCTTTATTATGGAATGACGGCAACAAAACAAGAAACAAAATAAACAACCGTGAAGCTTACGAGGGCTAAGTGCCACTAACACAAGTCAACATCCCACACTGAAAGGAGGGAAAAAGGGCTACCTAAGTATGATTCCCAATCAGAGACAACGATAGACAGCTGTCCCTGATTGAGAAACATACCCGGCCAAAACATAGAAATAAAGAAACATAGAAAACAAAGCATAGAATGCTCACCCCAAATCACACCCTGACCAAACCAAATAGAGACATAAAAAGGCTCTCTAAGGTCAGGGCGTGACAGTACCCCCCGCCCCTCCCCCCAAAGATGCGGACTCCGGCCGCAAAACCTGAACCTATAGGGGAGGGTCTGGGTGGGCATCTATCCGAGGTGGCGGCTCTGGTGCGGGACGTAGACCCCGCTCCACCTCTGGCTCACCCCACTTTGGTGGCACCTCTGGTGCGGGGACCCTCGTCGCCGACCCCGGACTGGGGACACTCGTTGCGGGCCCCTGACTGGGAACTCTCGTTGCGGGCCCCGGACTGGGGACCCTCGCTGCCGGCCCCGGACTGGGGACCCTCGTTGCGTGCCCTCTACTGGTGACCGTCGCTGGAGGCTCCGGACTGGAGACCGTCGCTGGAGACTCTGGACTGTGGACCGGCGCTGCGGGCTCCGGACTGGGGACCGTCGCTGGAGGCTCCGGACTGGGGACCATCGCTGGAGGCTCCGGACTGGGGACCGTCGCTGGAGACTCCGGACAGGGGACCGTCGCTGGAGGCTCCGGACAGGGGACCGTCGCTGGAGGCTCCGGACAGGGGACCGTCGCTGGAGGCTCCGTGCCATGGATCGTCGCTGGAGGCTTCGTGCCATGGATCGTCGCTGGAGGCTTCGTGCCATGGATCCTCGCTGGAGGCTTCGTGCCATTTATCATCGCTGGAGGCTTCGTGCCATGGATCATTGCTGGAGGCTTCGTGCCGTGGATCATCACTGGAGGCTTGGAGAGCAGAGCTGGCACAACCCGTCCTGGCTGGATGCTCACCCTAGCCCGGCAACTGCGGGGTGCTGGCACAGGACGTACTGGGCTGTGGACACGCACCGGAGACACAGTGCGCAGAGCCGGCGCATGATATCCTGGACCGAAGAGACGCACTGGAGGCCAGATGTGCTGAGCCGGCACCATCCGTCCTGGCTGGATGCCCACTCTAGCCCGGCCGATGCGGGGAGCTGGAATATAGAGCACCGGGCTATGAGAGCGCACTGGAGACACCGTGCGCTTCACCGCATAACACGGTGCCTGACCAGTACCACGCTCCTTACGGTAAGCACGAGGAGTTGGCTCAGGTCTCCAACCTGACTCTGCCAATCTCCCCATGGGTCCCCCAAAAAATCTGCCTCTCGTGCTTGCTCCGTGCTAGCCGTGTTCCCTCGTAACGCTGGGACCCTTTACTCGCTGCCTCCGCCTTCCTCGATGCTTCCACCTGCTCCCACGGCAGGCGATCCCTTCCGGCCAGGATCTCCTCCCATGTCCAGGATCCTTTGCCGTCCAGGATGTCCTCCCATTTCCAGTCCTCCTGAAAACGCTGCTCCCCCTTACCACGCTGCTTGGTCCGTTTGTGGTGGGTAGTTCTGTCACGGCCGTCGAAAGAAGAGGACCAAAGTGCAGCGTGGTGAGCGTACATTTTCCTTTATTATGGAATGACGCCAACAAAACAAGAAACAAAATAAACAACCGTGAAGCTTAAGTGGGCAATAGTGCCACTAACAAAGTCAACTATCCACAACCACAGGCGGGAAAAATGGCTGCCTAAGTATGATTCCCAATCAGAGACAGCGATAGACAGCTGTCCTTGATTGAGAACCATACCCGGCCAAAACATAGACATAAAGAAACATAGAAAACAAAGCATAGAATGCCCACCTCAAATCACACCCTGACCAAACCAAAAAGAGACATAAAAAGGCTCTCTAAGGTCAGGGCGTGACAGGCAGTATCTCTCTCTCTCTCTCTCTCTCTGTCTCTGTCTCTGTCTCTGTCTCTGTCTCTGTCTCTCTCTCTCTCTCTCTCTCTCTCTCTCTCTCGCTACCTACAGGAGCACGATTTCGTAATACCCCCCCCCCCATCCTCTGCTTTCCTCATCAATGCCCCGTTTTTGAGTTGTTGGTTGTTTAGGTAGAATAGAAACACAGTGATTGAGAGGAGGAGAAGGAGAAGTCTTGTTGACGATGGCCGGCATCCAACAGAAGTGGAAGTGTGAGTGGAGGGACGGAAGCAAGAGGGAGGTAGGGGGGGAGAGAGGGTGGGAGGGAGGTAGGTAGGTAGGTAGGGAGGGAGGGAGATAGGGGGGGAGAGAGGGTGGGAGGGAGGGAGGGAGGTAGGTAAGGGGGAAGAGAGGATAGGAGGAAGGTAGGAGGGAGAGAGGATAGTAAATTTTTACATTTTTAGTCATTTAGCAGATGCTCTTATCCAGAGCGACTTACAGTAGAGTGCATACATTTTATTACATTTACAAGTAGGGAGTAGGGAGATAGGGAGGGAGAGAGGGTGGGAGGGAGGGAGAGAGGGTAGGAGGGAGGGTGGATAAGAGGGAGGTAGGGAGGGAGAGAGAGGGGGGAGAGAGGGTGGGAGGTAAGTAGGGAGGGAAAGAGGATGGGAGGGAGGTAAGGAGGGAGAGAGGGAGGGTGGAAGGGCGGGAGACAGGGTGGGAGGGAGGGAGGGAGGGAGGGAGGGAGAGAGGGTGGGAGGGAGGGAGGTAGGGAGAGGGTGTGTGGATGGGGGGGAGGGAGGTAGGCAGGGAGAGAGGATAGGAGGAGGGGGGAGAGGTAAAAGAAGACCTGCTTGCTTCCATTTGAGGAATCTTAAGGTGATTCCAGTGGTTAACCTGGGTTTGGTGTGTGAGTGCTCTGACTGTGTGCTCTCCATCCCACTGCCCCGCTCACACAATGGAGCGCTGTATGACCTAGTGAGGAATGCAGTGAGATGGCAGGGCAGTGGGGAAAAGAGGGAGGGGTGGGTGGGTGTTAGGGGGGTGGAAGGAGGAAGGGTGGTAGGTAAGGCGGCCGGGGGGTAAGGTTGGGGTCGGGTATGAAGACTGAGTACTGGAGGTCGGGAAGGAAGGGGAGAGGGAAGGGAGGGGAGAGGGAAGGGAAGGGAGCGAGGGAGGGAGGGAAATGAGTGGTAAGGGGACAGGGGGTAAGAGTGGGGTATGTAGGTATGAGAACTAGGAGGTATAGGTGGAGGGAGGGAGGGGTAAGGGTGGGGTGAGGTGAGGTACGTTTGAGCACTTTAAGGTAGGGCAGGAGGTAAGGGTGGGGTATGTATCTATGACAACTGGGAGGTAAGGAAAAGAGGGAGGGAGGGATAGAGTTAGAGAGGAAGGGGGAAGGGGAGGGAGGGGGCGGCAGGAAATTCATTGACTCCAGTGTGTGAGGAGAGGAGGCTCCCGTGGTCTACAGGGTGAATGGGTCTCTGTGAGGCAGGCTGCCCAGTCAGGAGAGGGCAGAGCGGGGACTGAGAGGGGACAGAGAGGGGACAGAGAGGGGACCGAGAGGAGACAGAGAGGGGACTGAGAAGGGACAGAAAGGGAACTGAGAAGGGACAGAGAAGGGACAGAGAGGGGACTGAGAAAGGACAGAGGGGACTGAGAAGGGACAGAGGGGGGACTGAAGGGGGACAGAAGGGGGACTGAGAAGGGACAGAAAGGGGACTGAGAGGGGACTGAGAAGGGACAGAAAGGGGACAGAGAGGGGACAGAGAGGGGACAGAGAAGGGACAGAGAGGGGACAGAGAAGGGACAGAGAGGGGACTGAGAAGGGACTGAGAAGGGACAGAGAGGGGACTGAAGGGGGAGTGAGAGGAGTGTAGGGCTGGAACAAAAGATTGCACTCAAGAGTAGATGGTTGGCCACCCTTGTTGTTTCCCTATCTGTTTTAATGAGAACCAGACCCTTACTACTACAGCTCTGTGTCTCTGTGTTGCATCACAATCTGGACAGGCTGACAACACTGAGACAACAGACTCTGGTGTGGTGGATTCCCCCTACATGACATGTGCTGCCCACAGATACAGCCGGCCTGCTGCTTGCACACTGACATCTTCCTCTGCCAAGATACAGTGTGTTTAGTGACATACGGTTGGCTTTGAGTTGCTTGTGTTTTTTGTGGAGAAAGTTGTGAGTTTAAGCCCCACTCGGGGCAGAGCAGATTACACTCTTGTGAGGTACATACTGCACAGGAAGACAGGAAAGCAGGAAGACACAGGAAGACAGGGAGACACAGTAAGAAACAAAGACAGGAAGACAGGAAGACACAAAGACAGGAAGACACAAAGACAGGAAGACAGGAAGAAACAGGAAGAAACAGGAAGACAGGAAGAAACAGGAAGACAGGAAGACAGGAAGAAACAGGAAGAAACAGGAAGACAGGAAGACACAGGAAGAAACAGGAAGACACAGGAAGAAACAGGAAGAAACAGGAAGACAGGAAGACACAGGAAGAAACAGGAAGACAGGAAGACAGGAAGACAGGAAGAAACAGGAAGACAGGAAGAAACAGGAAGACAGGAAGACACAGGAAGACAGGAAGACACAGTAAGACACAAAGACAGGAAGATAGGAAGAAACAGGAAGACACAGGAAGACAGGAAGAAACAGGAAGACAGGAAGAAACAGGAAGACAGGAAGACACAGGAAGACAGGAAGACACAGGAAGACAGGAAGACACAGTAAGACACAAAGACAGGAAGATAGGAAGAAACAGGAAGACAGGAAGACACAGGAAGACAGGAAGACACAGGAAGACAGGAAGAAACAGGAAGACAGGAAGAAACAGGAAGACAGGAAGACACAGGAAGACAGGAAGACACAGTAAGACACAAAGACAGGAAGATAGGAAGAAACAGGAAGACAGGAAGACACAGGAAGACAGGAAGACACAGTAAGACATAAAGACAGGAAGACAGGAAGACAGGAAGACACAGGAAGACACGAAGACAGGAAGACAGGGAGACACAGTAAGAAACAAAGACAGGAAGACAGGAAGAAACAGGAAGACACAGGAAGACACAGGAAGACAGGAAGACACAGTAAGACATAAAGACAGGAAGACAGGAAGACACAGGAAGACACGAAGACAGGAAGACAGGGAGACACAGTAAGACATAAAGACAGGAAGACAGGAAGACACAGTAAGACATAAAGACAGGAAGACAGGAAGACACAGGAAGACACGAAGACAGGAAGACAGGGAGACACAGTAAGAAACAAAGACATAAAGACAGGAAGACAGGAAGACAGGGAGACAGGAAGAAACAAAGACATAAAGACAGGAAGACAGGAAGAAACAAAGACAGGAAGACACAAAGACAGGAAGACACAAAGACAGGAAGACACAAAGACAGGAAGACAGGAGGACACGGGAAGACAGGAAGACGGGAAGACAGGAAGACAGGAAGACACAGGAAGACAGGAAGACACAAAGACTGGAAGACAGGAGGACACGGGAAGACAGGAAGACGGGAAGACAGGAAGACAGGAAGACACAGGAAGACAGGAAGATAGTAAGACACAAAGACAGGAAGACGGGAAGACAGGAAGACACAGGAAGACAGGAAGACAGGAAATCAGGTGACTTGGGCAGCAGAGAGAGGTAGAAACAGAC
The DNA here is from genome assembly GCF_016432855.1 of Salvelinus namaycush. Classification (NCBI taxonomy): domain Eukaryota; kingdom Metazoa; phylum Chordata; class Actinopteri; order Salmoniformes; family Salmonidae; genus Salvelinus; species Salvelinus namaycush. The sequence continues at coordinate 2,055,598 of NC_052308.1, forward strand.
AAGACCTAGCATTCTGGAGAGGTTAAAAGGACACTTCTGACCTGTAAATGGACTCACCCTAACTTTAACCAAACCCTTGAACCTAATCCTAACCCATACCATAACCTTAACCTAATTTCGACCAATTCTAAAATTAAATATCGTTTTGCAGGTCAGGAATGTCGATATAGCCTTTTCCTTATTATTCACTCAGAAATATATGAAGAAAACCCAAACATGTTGATGTGATTTCTTAGGATACAGAAATACTGTTTACCATTGAAAAAAGGACAGAGCGATATCGTGTGTGTGTGTGTCTGTGTGTGACACACAATGATGTCTGTGTGATTTATATGAGAGTGAACCTACTCTACCAAACATGCGTCGTCTATACATCTGTAATTATGATGGCGCCCCCTTGTGGAAGGAATGCAGGAATGCACCACTCTACTCTCACTTGCTGACGAAGCTCCACAAAACCCTGTCAGCAAAACAGCCCAAATCCTGTAAAGCACCTTAACAATGGACACTTATTAACAGACGCATGGAGGTTTACCACTGAATACAAAGAGAGTCTAAGTGTGTCTTTCAACTGTCCTTCAGACCTCATAGACCGGGACTGTATCATAACACACTTTACACACACCATACTATTACAGACTTAACTTTCACAAACTGTATTGCTGTGATGTGGCTGACCAGACCTATAGAAGCAATGCTCAAAATTCGCATTGAGTCTCAACAAAATCCTGTGGGTCTGGTTAAAGTGCTTCTTCTGAATTGCTTGGTGTGTGTGTGTGTGTGTGTGTGTGTGTGTGTGTGTGTGTGTGTGTGTGTGTGTGTGTGTGTGTGTGTGTGTGTGTGTGTGTGTGTGTGTATGACGTTAAGACGTGCAGTATGCCATTAAGACGTGCAGTATGACATTAAGACGTGCAGTATGACATTAAGATGTGCAGTATGACATTAAGATGTGCAGTATGACATTAAGATGTGCAGTATGACATTAAGATGTGCAGTATGACATTAAGACGTGCAGTATGACATTAAGATGTGCAGTATGACATTAAGAAGTGCAGTATGACATTAAGACATGCAGTATGACATTAAGACGTGCAGTATGACATTAAGATGTGCAGTATGACATTAAGACGTGCAGTATGGCATTAAGACGTGCAGTATGACATTAAGACGTGCAGTATGACATTAAGATGTGCAGTATGACATTAAGATGTGCAGTATGACATTAAGACGTGCAGTATGACATTAAGGCGTGCAGTATGACATTAAGATGTGCAGTATGACATTAAGATGTGCAGTATGACATTAAGATGTGCAGTATGACATTAAGATGTGCAGTATGACATTAAGACGGGCAGTATGACAATACGGCGTGCAGTATGACATTAAGATGTGCAGTATGACATTAAGACGTGCAGTATGACAATACGACGTGCAGTATGACATTAAGACGTGCAGTATGACATTAAGACGGGCAGTATGACATTAAGACGTGCAGTATGACAATACGACGTGCTTTCAAACTGTAAGATTTACTCAGTTACTAAGGTATTGTCCTCAGCCTACACCAACGCCTAACACATATCTGAGGTTGGAAACGACAGGTGGAAGAACTTTATATAACAACACAAGGACAGCTGTCCATATTGTATACATTTATATTTGAATAATTTAGCAGACGTTCTTATCCAGAGCCAGTGATAGTAGTGAGTGAATACATTTTAGTACTGTTTGTGTTTAGACGGTAGCAGGTAGCAAAACACCAGAGAGTGAATGTAGTCAGTCAGTCAGTCAGTCAGTCAGAGACTAAGAGGTATAATTTATGTAACACTATGCTGCTAGTCTGTGAGTCACACACAGGGCTCTTTTAGGCTGTGAAATTAGGAACAAACTAATTAACAAAGACTCCGTGGTTGTGTGCGTGTGTGTGTGTGTGTGTGTGTGTGTGTGTGTGTGTGTGTGTGTGTGTGTGTGTGTGTGTGTGTGTGTGTGTGTGTGTGTGTGTGTGTGTGTGTGTGTGTGTGTGTGTGTGTGTGTGTGTGTGTGTGCGTGTGTGTGCGTGGACACATGCGTATGTGTGTGCACAATGATATTTGTGTGCGTCAACCTGTACTGTGACATAACAGTCCACCTGTAATCTGTACAACATTCCTCTCCACTCTGGGGCCACACCTCCAACTATTAGTTGTACCAGTATTCCAGTCTGGGAGAGAGTATTGATGGCTGTCTCGTAGCAGTATTCCAGTCTGGGAGAGAGTATTGATGGCTGTCTCGTAGCAGTATTCCAGTCTGGGAGAGAGTATTGATGGCTGTCTCGTAACAGTATTCCAGTCTGGGAGAGAGTATTGATGGCTGTCTCGTAGCAGTATTCCAGTCTGGGAGAGAGTATTGATGGCTGTCTCGTAGCAGTATTCCAGTCTGGGAGAGAGTATTGATGGCTGTCATGTACCAGTATTTCAGTCTGGGAGAGAGTATTGATGGCTGTCTTGTAGCAGTATTCCAGTCTGGGAGAGAGTATTGATGGCTGTCTCGTACCAGTATTCCAGTCTGGGAGAGAGTATTGATGGCTGTCTCGTACCAGTACCAGAGAAAGAGTTCTGTCACTACACAGAACTGTCATTTATAAAAGAGTGTCACTAATTGTAGTCAAAGCTGCCTAACCTTGTTCTGCAGATCTGTTTACAGATTTTAGATGAGAGAAAGTGACAGAGAGAGTGACAGAGAGAGTGACAGAGAGAGTGACAGAGAGAGTGACAGAGAGAGTGACAGAGAGAGTGACAGAGAGAGTGACAGAGAGAGTGACACAGAGAAAGGAAGAAGGAGATACTATGTGAGGCCAGTGTGAATCTATATAGAAAAGGGGAATATCTGCTCACTATTTTGCTGCTCTCAGGTATGATATGTTGACAGCGCTTAGATGATACAATCCCTCTCCAATCAGAGTTCATTTACACATTTGCAAAGCTGTGTCTGTATTAAGAAGCAGATTGCTGAACAATATTGTATCACTTATTCAGAAACTAGGGCAGAATAAATAGTTTGTAGCTACAGGATATACGTGTTGGTGATTAAACCCCAAATTTATATTTTCTGAATAATCACACATATTCCTCACATTCTTTTCTTCACCTGAAGTGATTTTTTACTCAAGTCAACTTCCATTTACCTGTATACCAAAGGAAAAAAGACTACTCTATTCACTTGTACAGGGAACCTGAACCTTTCACTGGACACATTAACAACTGGCCATTCTGAATTCTAATTCTGAATTACCAATGGCTGGAGTTTAAAATGCTAGCCAAACATTTGCTGGGTCCATGTCGAGGGAGAGAAATAGTTTGTCTTGTCTCATTCTTTCGACCTCTACCTCAGAGAGTTTACCTGTGGTATCAGCACAGGTAGGGGAGATTGTAGTGCTTCAACTAAACTTCAGCTATGTGGATGTGTCTCTAGACTCAACTTTAAAAGATAGATCAAATCAGAATAAAATAGATCAAATCTACAGTATTTGTCATTTTTAAGAAGAAGAAACAACAAAACTGTACTGAATAGTCAGAACCAGAGAAGAAGAAGACATCTGACCTCAAAAAGAAAGACAAATCTAACTCTTCTGCATCTGGCCTCTTTCATCTAAAATGGCGGAAATGTGGCTGACTCCCTCTGTGATCTGCATGTGAGACAGACAGACAGACAGACAGACAGACAGACAGACAGACAGACAGACAGACAGACAGACAGACAGACAGACAGACAGACAGACAGACAGACAGACAGACAGACAGACAGACAGACAGACAGACAGACAGACAGACAGACACAACAGCTTAGTCAATCCGTCTTCCATGTCAGCTGAAAGGCAGGAAGCATTGCACAGCCCACTACTACTGCTGTCTTTCCTCTAGCTGTCTGAGGCCTGCGTGTTAGATTAGGAGATCTGGTGAGAAAGAGCTGTTTAATGACTGACTGCTCCGCTCTGCTCTGCTACACAGTCAGCTGCTTGCACTGGAACTATTCCAATACTATAGATGCTAGCTGTAGATACTAGCTGTAGATACTAACTGTATATACTAGCTGTTGAAACTAGCTGTAGATACTAGCTGTAGATACTAGCTGTAGATACTAGCTATAGATACTAGCTGTATATACTAGCTGTAGATACTAGCTGTAGATACTAACTGTATATACTAGCTGTTGAAACTAGCTGTAGATACTAGCTGTAGATACTAGCTGTAGATACTAGCTATAGATACTAGCTGTATATACTAGCTGTAGATACTAGCTGTAGATACTAGCTGTAGATACTAGCTGTAGATACTAGCTGTATATACTAGCTGTAGATACTAGCTGTAGATACTAGCTGTATATACTAGCTGTAGATGCTAGCTATAGATGCTAGCTATAGATACTAGCTGTAGATACTAGCTGTAGATACTAGCTGTATGTACTAGGTGTAGATACTAGCTGTAGATACTAGCTGTAGATACTAAGTGTAGATACTAGCTGTAGATACTAGCTGTATGTACTAGCTGTAGATACTAGCTGTAGATACTAAGTGTAGATACTAGCTGTAGATACTAGCTGTAGATACTAGCTGTAGATACTAGCTGTATATACTAGCTGTAGATACTAGCTGTATATACTAGCTGTAGATGCTAGCTATAGATGCTAGCTATAGATACTAGCTGTAGATACTAGCTGTAGATACTAGCTGTAGATACTAGCTGTACATATTAGCTGTAGATACTAGCTGTAGATACTAGCTGTATATACTAGCTGTATATACTAGCTATAGATACTAGCTGTAGATACTAGCTGTAGATACTAGCTGTAGATACTAGCTGTAGATACTAGCTGTATATACTAGCTGTATTTGCTAGCTATAGATGCTAGCTATAGATACTAGCTGTAGATACTAGCTGTAGATACTAGCTGTAGATACTAGCTGTAGATACTAGCTATAGATACTAGCTGCAGATACTAGCTGTAGATACTAGCTGTAGATACTAGCTGTAGATACTAGCTGTAGATACTAGCTGTATGTACTAGCTGTAGGTACTAGCTGTAGGTACTAACTGCATGTACTAGCTGTAGATACTAGCTGTAGATACTAAGTGTAGAGACTAGCTGTAGATACTAGCTGTATGTACTAGCTGTAGATACTAGCTGTAGATACTAAGTGTAGATACTAAGTGTAGATACTAAGTGTAGATACTAAGTGTAGATACTAGCTGTAGATACTAGCTGTATGTACTAGCTGTAGATACTAGCTGTAGATACTAGCTGTAGGTACTAGCTGTATGTACTAGGTGTAGATACTAGCTGTAGATACTAGCTGTAGATACTAAGTGTAGATACTAGCTGTAGGTACTAGCTGTATGTACTAGCTGTAGATACTAGCTGTAGATACTAAGTGTAGATACTAGCTGTAGATACTAGCTGTAGATACTAGCTGTAGATACTAGCTGTATGTACTAGCTGTAGATACTAGCTGTAGATACTAAGTGTAGATACTAGCTGTAGATACTAGCTGTAGATACTAGCTGTAGATACTAGCTGTAGATACTAGCTGTAGATACTAAGTGTAGATACTAGCTGTAGATACTAGCTGTATGTACTAGGTGTAGATACTAGCTGTAGATACTAGCTGTAGATACTAGCTGTATATACTAAGTGTAGATACTAGCTGTATGTACTAGCTGTAGATACTAGCTGTAGATACTAAGTGTAGACACTAAGTGTAGATACTAAGTGTAGATACTAGCTGTAGATACGAGCTGTATGTACTAGCTGTAGATACTAGCTGTAGATACTAGCTGTATGTACTAGCTGTAGATACTAGCTGTAGATACTAAGTGTAGATACTAGCTGTAGATACTAGCTGTAGATACTAGCTGTATGTACTAGCTGTAGATACTAGCTGTAGATACTAGCTGTAGGTACTAGCCATAGATACTAGCTGTAGATACTAGCTATAGATACTAGCTGTAGATGCTAGCTATAGATACTAGCTATAGATACTAGCTGTAGATGCTAGCTATAGATACTAGCTGTAGATACTAGCTGTAGATGCTAGCTGTAGATACTAGCTGTAGATACTAGCTATAGATACTAGCTGTATGTACTAGCTTTAGATGCTAGCTATAGATACTAGTTATAGATACTAGCTGTAGATGCTAGCTATAGATACTAGCTGTAGATACTAGCTATAGATACTAGCTGTAGATACTAGCTATAGATACTAGCTGTATGTACTAGCTGTAGATGCTAGCTATAGATACTAGCTGTAGATACTAGCTATAGATACTAGCTGTAGATGCTAGCTATAGATACTAGCTATAGATACTAGCTGTATGTACTAGCTGTAGATGCTAGCTATAGATACTAGCTATATATACTAGCTGTAGATGCTAGCTATATATACTAACTGTAGATACTAGCTATAGATACTAGCTGTAGATACTAGCTGTATGTACTAGCTGTAGATACTAGCTGTAGATGCTAGCTGTAGATACTAGCTGTAGATACTAGCTGTAGATACTAGCTGTAGGTACTAACTGCATGTACTAGCTGTAGATACTAGCTGTAGATACTAAGTGTAGAGACTAGCTGTAGATACTAGCTGTATGTACTAGCTGTAGATACTAGCTGTAGATACTAAGTGTAGATACTAAGTGTAGATACTAAGTGTAGATACTAGCTGTAGATACTAGCTGTATGTACTAGCTGTAGATACTAGCTGTAGATACTAGCTGTAGGTACTAGCTGTATGTACTAGGTGTAGATACTAGCTGTAGATACTAGCTGTAGATACTAAGTGTAGATACTAGCTGTAGGTACTAGCTGTATGTACTAGCTGTAGATACTAGCTGTAGATACTAAGTGTAGATACTAGCTGTAGATACTAGCTGTAGATACTAGCTGTAGATACTAGCTGTATGTACTAGCTGTAGATACTAGCTGTAGATACTAAGTGTAGATACTAGCTGTAGATACTAGCTGTAGATACTAGCTGTAGATACTAGCTGTAGATACTAGCTGTAGATACTAAGTGTAGATACTAGCTGTAGATACTAGCTGTATGTACTAGGTGTAGATACTAGCTGTAGATACTAGCTGTAGATACTAGCTGTATATACTAAGTGTAGATACTAGCTGTATGTACTAGCTGTAGATACTAGCTGTAGATACTAAGTGTAGACACTAAGTGTAGATACTAAGTGTAGATACTAGCTGTAGATACGAGCTGTATGTACTAGCTGTAGATACTAGCTGTAGATACTAGCTGTATGTACTAGCTGTAGATACTAGCTGTAGATACTAAGTGTAGATACTAGCTGTAGATACTAGCTGTAGATACTAGCTGTATGTACTAGCTGTAGATACTAGCTGTAGATACTAGCTGTAGGTACTAGCCATAGATACTAGCTGTAGATACTAGCTATAGATACTAGCTGTAGATGCTAGCTATAGATACTAGCTATAGATACTAGCTGTAGATGCTAGCTATAGATACTAGCTGTAGATACTAGCTGTAGATGCTAGCTGTAGATACTAGCTGTAGATACTAGCTATAGATACTAGCTGTATGTACTAGCTTTAGATGCTAGCTATAGATACTAGTTATAGATACTAGCTGTAGATGCTAGCTATAGATACTAGCTGTAGATACTAGCTATAGATACTAGCTGTAGATACTAGCTATAGATACTAGCTGTATGTACTAGCTGTAGATGCTAGCTATAGATACTAGCTGTAGATACTAGCTATAGATACTAGCTGTAGATGCTAGCTATAGATACTAGCTATAGATACTAGCTGTATGTACTAGCTGTAGATGCTAGCTATAGATACTAGCTATATATACTAGCTGTAGATGCTAGCTATATATACTAACTGTAGATACTAGCTATAGATACTAGCTGTAGATACTAGCTGTATGTACTAGCTGTAGATACTAGCTGTAGATGCTAGCTGTAGATACTAGCTGTAGATACTAGCTGTAGATACTAGCTGTAGGTACTAACTGCATGTACTAGCTGTAGATACTAGCTGTAGATACTAAGTGTAGAGACTAGCTGTAGATACTAGCTGTATGTACTAGCTGTAGATACTAGCTGTAGATACTAAGTGTAGATACTAAGTGTAGATACTAAGTGTAGATACTAGCTGTAGATACTAGCTGTATGTACTAGCTGTAGATACTAGCTGTAGATACTAGCTGTAGGTACTAGCTGTATGTACTAGGTGTAGATACTAGCTGTAGATACTAGCTGTAGATACTAAGTGTAGATACTAGCTGTAGGTACTAGCTGTATGTACTAGCTGTAGATACTAGCTGTAGATACTAAGTGTAGATACTAGCTGTAGATACTAGCTGTAGATACTAGCTGTAGATACTAGCTGTATGTACTAGCTGTAGATACTAGCTGTAGATACTAGCTGTATGTACTAGGTGTAGATACTAGCTGTAGATACTAGCTGTATATACTAAGTGTAGATACTAGCTGTAGATACTAGCTGTATGTACTAGCTGTAGATACTAGCTGTAGATACTAAGTGTAGACACTAAGTGTAGATACTAAGTGTAGATACTAGCTGTAGATACGAGCTGTATGTACTAGCTGTAGATACTAGCTGTAGATACTAGCTGTATGTACTAGCTGTAGATACTAGCTGTAGATACTAAGTGTAGATACTAGCTGTAGATACTAGCTGTAGATACTAGCTGTATGTACTAGCTGTAGATACTAGCTGTAGATACTAGCTGTAGGTACTAGCCATAGATACTAGCTGTAGATACTAGCTATAGATACTAGCTGTAGATGCTAGCTATAGATACTAGCTATAGATACTAGCTGTAGATGCTAGCTATAGATACTAGCTGTAGATACTAGCTGTAGATGCTAGCTATAGATACTAGCTGTAGATACTAGCTATAGATACTAGCTGTATGTACTAGCTGTAGATGCTAGCTATAGATACTAGTTATAGATACTAGCTGTAGATGCTAGCTATAGATACTAGCTGTAGATACTAGCTATAGATACTAGCTGTAGATACTAGCTATAGATACTAGCTGTATGTACTAGCTGTAGATGCTAGCTATAGATACTAGCTGTAGATACTAGCTATAGATACTAGCTGTAGATGCTAGCTATAGATACTAGCTATAGATACTAGCTGTATGTACTAGCTGTAGATGCTAGCTATAGATACTAGCTATATATACTAGCTGTAGATGCTAGCTATATATACTAACTGTAGATACTAGCTGTAGATACTTGCTGTAGATACTAGCTGTATATACTAGCTGTATGTACTAGCTATAGATACTAGCTATAGATACTAGCTGTAGATACTAGCTGTATGTACTAGCTGTAGATACTAGCTGTAGATGCTAGCTGTAGATACTAGCTGTAGATACTAGCTGTAGATACTAGCTGTAGATACTAGCTGTATGTACTAGCTGTAGATACTAGCTGTAGATGCTAGCTGTATTTATTTGCTGTAGATACTAGCTGTAGATACTAGCTGTAGATACTAGCTGTAGATACTAGCTGTAGATACTAGCTGTACATATTAGCTGTAGATACTAGCTGTAGATACTAGCTGTAGATACTAGCTGTAGATACTAGCTGTATGTACTAGCTGTAGATACTAGCTGTAGATGCTAGCTGTATTTATTTGCTGTAGATACTAGCTGTAGATACTAGCTGTAGATACTAGCTGTAGATACTAGCTGTATTTATTTGCTGTAGATACTAGCTGTAGATACTAGCTGTAGATACTAGCTGTAGATTCTAGCTGTAGATTCTAGCTGTAGATACTAGCTGTAGATACTAGCTATAGATACTAGCTGTAGAACTAAGGCCAGGAGTTTTTCCTGGACTGGTGACACGATGAGGAGAAACTAATGACCCCGTGACCCGTCTCTTAGATAAAGCAACTCCAGTATCATAAACTGTCCATTTAGCTTGTGTCTCTCATCTTGCTCTGAGGTCTTTTCTGGAGCTGATCTCCTTCCCAAATCCACACTATTCTTTTCTCAGCATTTGATATTGTTCACTACAGGTTTGTGGCCTGGTTGCCATGTGAGTTAGCTGGAGCAGGCTCTTTCTGAATGATTCTGGGTGAATAAACAGAAAGCTATTTAACACAGCCAGTTTATTCAGCCTAATGTTGTCAAACCAATCTGACACTGGCTGATTAAAACACATGACGGCGCAGGGAAGGCAGGGGCACTGTCGACCGGGCTCCCCCACTGAGAAGTCAGGTGGGGAGGTGGTGCATTGGTGGTTTGGTTCCACCCTCCACATTCACACAAACACACACACACACACACACACACACACACACACACACACACACACACACACACACACACACACACACACACACACACACACACACACACACACACACACACACACACACACACACACACTAGTTCACAAACATTCCAGATAAGAAATCTGTAAACCCACTCAACTTTCAAACTTCTCTGATCCTATTTTACTCAATGAATAAATCCAATATTTAGTTTCACAGTAAATGAAATAAACCTAGGTCCAGGAGAGTGATGGCTTGAGGAAAAGTTTGGTGGGTAGTGAGGTCCGTTTGAGTACCACAAGAAACAATAGTGTAGCCTTGGTTAGAATATCCTCTCTCCATTGTAGGGTAACTTCCATGATTAATCCAACATTAACTAGATCAAAGTAGCCTGTGTGGAGAAAGAGGTTTCTGTTTCTATGTTTCCTAAACTGAAGGAAATGACTCTGTACTCCCAGAGGAGAGGAGGCAGGAGAGGAGGCAGGAGAGGAGGCAGGAGAGGAGGCAGGAGATGAGGCAGGAGATGAGGCAGGAGATGAGGCAGGAGAGGAGGCAGGAGAGCACAAGTCCTCTCTGTATTCTAGAGAAGAAAAACACTGCAGTACTGGCAATGCGCCCCAAATACCACCCTATTCCCTATATAGTACACTACTTCAAAAGTAGTGAACCACCCTATTCCCTATATAGTACACTACTTCAAAAGTAGTGAACCACCCTATTCCCTATATAGTACATTACTTCAAAAGTAGTGAACCACCCTATTCCCTATATAGTACACTACTTCAAAAGTAGTGAACCACCCTATTCCCTATGTAGTACACTACTTCAAAAGTAGTGAACCACCCTATTCCCTATATAGTACACTACTTCAAAAGTAGTGAACCACCCTATTCCCTATGTAGTACACTACTTCAAAAGTAGTGAACCACCCTATTCCCTATGTAGTACACTACTTCAAAAGTAGTGAACCACACTATTCCCTATATAGTGCACTACTTCAAAAGTAGTGCACTATATAAGGAATGGGTGTAACGATCGTCTGTGGTGGTAGAAGGATCGGACCAAAGCGCAGCGTGGTAAATGTTCATGTCTTTTTAATAAACAAAACTGAACACTGGAACAAAACAATAAACGAAGTGAACAAACGAAACAGTACCGTGTGGCGACAAACACTGACACGGAAGACAAACACCCACAAACCAAAAGACAAAACAGGCTACCTAAATATGGTTCCCAATCAGAGACAATGACAAACACCTGCCTCTGATTGAGAACCATATCAGGCCAAACGACAAACCCAACATAGAAACACAAAACATAGATAACCCACCCAACTCACACCCTGACCACACTAAAACAAAGAAAATACAAAAGAACTATGGTCAGAACGTGACAATGGGGTGCAATTTGGTACTCATGCTCAGTGTTTTACTGGGGATGAAAATACCACCGTGGTTTTTTATCTTGGCTGGGGAAAGTGTAATATTTTAGGGCAAATACTGTATGGCCAGTCAGCAACCTTAGATATTGATTTTCGCTCTCCAATCAGTACTTGACTCTTTCTTCACACAGCCTTTTGGAGGCGTTATCACTCCGCTGTCTCACACTATCCTGCCGACCCCAACCAGACTGTTCTGGCTCAGATCATTTATTTTCACATTGTCCGTTTCAGAACGGTTCCAATAACAGGCCATCTTAGTACAGTTCGGTTTAGCTCGGCTCAGCTCGGTTCGGCTCGGCTCAGCTCGGTTTAGCTCGGCTCAGTTCGGTTTGGCTCGGTTCAGCTCGGTTTGGCTCGGCTCAGTTCGGTTTGGCTCGGTTCAGTTCGGTTTGGCTCGGCTCAACTCGGTTTGGCTCGGCTCAGCTCGGTTCGGCTCGGCTCAGCTCGGTTTAGCTCGGCTCAGTTCGGTTTGGCTCGGTTCAGCTCGGTTTGGCTCGGCTCAGTTCGGTTTGGCTCGGTTCAGTTCGGTTTGGCTCGGTTCAGTTCGGTTTGGCTCGGCTCAGCTCGGTTCGGCTCGGCTCAGCTCGGTTCGGCTCAGCTTAGTGTGAAATGCTCTATTTATAGAGCTCACACTCTTACCTCTGAGTAGTACTGTATCATCCAGTCTGTTTCCCAGTCAGTCAAGTCAGACTCTTGTGTGGAAAGGGAAAGGAAAGAGGATATCTAGTCAGTAAGAGGTCAGTTGCACAACTGACTGCGTTCAACCAAAATGTGTCTTCCACATTTAACCTCTCTCAATCAGGAGGCCAGTGTATTGTGTTTCTGGCCAGACTGGGGCTTCTTTGAGTGCCACTCTTTCGGGTTATTCAGCACTTTTGGCAACAGACCACACACTACGCCTCTCTCCCCCTCCCTCCTTCCACCCCCCTCTCAGCCCTCTCATCCTCCTCTCCAGCACAGTAGCAGGGGGTCCACCATACAGCACATTTACTGTACAGTAAATACGCAGAAGAAAGAGAGTAAGAGAAAAAAAGACAGGGAGAGAGAAGAGACAGGGAGAGAGAAGAGACAGGGAGAGAGAAGAGACAGGGAGAGAGAAGAGACAGGGAGAGAAAAGACAGGGAGGGAGAGAGAGAAGAGACAGGGAGAGAGAAGAGACAGGCAGTGAGAGACAGGGAGAGAGAGAAGAGACAGGGGGAGAGAGAGAGCCGGAGAGAGAAGAGACAGGGAGAGAGAAAGAGACGGGGAGAGAGAAGAGACAGGGAGGGAGAGACAGGGAGAGAGAGAAGAGACAGGGAGAGAGAAGAGACAGGCAGTGAGAGACAGGGAGAGAAGAGACAGGGAGGGAGAGAGAGACAGACGGGGAGAGAAGAGACAGGGAGAGAGAAAGAGACGGGGAGAGAGAAAGAGACAGGGAGAGAGAAAGAGACAGGGAGAGAGAAGAGACAGGGAGAGAGAAGAGACAGGGAGAGAGAAAGAGACAGGGAGAGAGAAGAGACAGGGAGAGAGAAAGAGAGAAAGAGACAGGGAGAGAGAAGAAACAGGGAGAGAGAAGAGACAGGGAGAGAGAAGAGACAGGGAGAGAGAAGAGACAGGGAGAGAGAAGAGACAGGGAGAGAGAAAAGAGACAGAGAGAGAGAAGAGACAGGGAGAGAGAAAGAGAGAAAGAGAAAGGGAGAGAGAAAGAGAAAGGGAGAGAGAAGAGACAGGGAGAGAGAAAAAAACTATACATACCTCGGCCTAAACATCAGCACCACAGGTAACTTCCACAAAGCTGTGAACGATCTGAGAGACAAGGCAAGAAGAACATTCTATGCCATCAAAAGGAACATAAATTTCACCATACCAATTAGGATCTGGCTAAAAATACTTGAATCAGTCATAGAGCCCATTGCCCTTTATGGTTGTGAGGTCTGGGGTCCGCTCACCAACCAAGATTTCACAAAATGGGGCAAACACCAAATTGAGACTCTGCATGCAGAATTCTGCAAAAATATCCTCCGTGTACAACGTAGAACACCGAATAATGCATGCAGAGCAGAATTAGGCCGATACCCACTAATTATCAAAATCCAGAAAAGAGCCGTTAAATTCTACAACCACCTAAAAGGAAGCGATTCCCAAACCTTCCATAACAAAGCCATCACCTACAGAGAGATGAACCTGGAGAAGAGTCCCCTAAGCAAGCTGGTCCTAGGGCTCTGTTCACAAACACAAACACACCCCACAGAGCCCCAGGACAACAGCACAATTAGACCCAACCAAATCATGAGAAAACAAAAAGATAATTACTTGACACATTGGAAAGAATTAACAAAAAAAACAGAGCAAACTAGAATGCTATTTGGCCCTAAACAGAGAGTACACAGTGGCAGAATACCTGACCACTGTGACTGACCCAAACTTAAGGAAAGCTTTGACTATGTACAGACTCAGTGAGCATAGCCTTGCTATTGAGAAAGGCCGCCGTAGGCAGACATGGCTCTCAAGAGAAGACAGGCTATGTGCTCACTGCCCACAAAATGAGGTGGAAACTGAGCTGCACTTCCTAACCTCCTGCCCAATGTATGACCATATTAGAGACACATATTTCCCTCAGATTACACAGATCCACAAAGAATTTGAAAACAAATCCAATTTTGATAAACTCCCATATCTACTGGGTGAAATTCCACGGTGTGCCATCACAGCAGCAAGATTTGTGACCTGTTGTCACAAGAAAAGGGCAACCAGTGAAGAACAAACACCATTGTAAATACAACCCATATTTATGCTTATTTATTTTAACTTGTGTGCTTTAACCATTTGTACATTGTTACAACACTGTATATATATAATATGACATTTGTAATGTCTTTATTGTTTTGAAACTTCTGTATGTGTAATGTTTACTGTTAATTTGTATTGTTTGTTTCACTTTGGTTTAATATCTACTTCACTTGCTTTGGCAATGTTAACATTCCCATGCCAATAAGGCCCCTTAAATTGAATAGAAATTGAGAGAGACAGGAAGAGGGAGAGACAGGGAGAGAGACAGTGAGAGAGAAAGAGACAGGTAGAGAGAGAGAGTGTGTAGAGAGAGAGAGAGCGTGAGAGAGGGAGTAAGTGTGAGAGAGTAAGAGAGCGAGAGAAAGAGAGAGAGAGAGAGAGAGAGAGAGAGTGGGGTCTGGGTTCAAGCAATCTACAGCTGCAACAGGGTCCTTTCTCTGCAGTCACATCACTCTCCTCACGCCACCCCCCCACCACATCAATCTCCTCACGCCACCCCCCCACATCACTCTCCTCACGCCACCCCCCCACCACATCAATCTCCTCACGCCACCCCTCCACCACATCAATCTCCTCACGCCACCCCCCCCACATCACTCTCCTCACGCCACCCCCCCCACCACATCAATCTCCTCACGCCACCCCCCCCACATCACTCTCCTCACGCCACCCCCCCACCACATCAATCTCCTCACGCCACCCCCCCCCCACCACATCAATCTCCTTTGTCCTCACTCTCCTCACGCCACCCCCCCCCCCACCACATCAATCTCCTCTGTCCTCACTCTCCTCACGCCACCCCCCCACCACATCAATCTCCTCCATCCTCACTCTCTCACCCCTCTCCCCTCACCCCAATCTGCTGTATCCTCACTCCCTCACCCCTCTCCCCTCACCCCAATCTCCTCCATCCTCACTCCCTCACCCCAATCTGCTGTATCCTCACTCCCTCACCCCAATCTCCTCTATCCTCACTCCCTCACCCCAATCTGCTGTATCCTCACTCCCTCACCCCTCTCCCCTCAACCCAATCTGCTGTATCCTCACTCCCTCACCCCAATCTGCTGTATCCTCACTCCCTCACCCCTCTCCCCTCACCCCAATCTCCTCCATCCTCACTCCCTCACCCCAATCTGCTGTATCCTCACTCCCTCACCCCTCTCCCCTCAACCCAATCTGCTGTATCCTCACTCCCTCACCCCAATCTGCTGTATCCTCACTCCCTCACCCCTCACTCCCTCACCCCAATCTCCTCCATCCTCACTGCCTCACCCCAATCTCCTCCATCCTCACTCCCTCACCCCAATCTCCTCCATCCTCACTGCCTCACCCCAATCTCCTCCATCCTCACTCCCTCACCCCAATCTCCTCCATCCTCACTCCCTCACCCCAATCTCCTCCATCCTCACTCCCTCACCCCAATCTCCTCCATCCTCACTCCCTCACTCCTCCGCCCTCCCCTCTCTTCTCACAGAAGCCTGTAATCGTACTGTAATAGTATAGTCTTATTCAGGATGCACAAGCTAAATAATTATGACATTGTTGAAATGGTTACTTGACCTGGGAAAGAGCCTTCTGCATGTCAAAACTAAAATCAAATTCATTGTGTAACAGAGATATGAACATAAGAACCATCAACGCTATACAGTTGTAGGATCTTAATTTGATCACTCTTTTGTTACAGAGAGTTTTTCCTGGACAGCAGGAAATATATACTAGTTGTGTATTCAAGGTTTAAATAGGCTTCTAAAGTTTATAATTTGGACTTTCCATAACATAAAATCAACCCCTACAAAAAAATATCCATTAATTATAATCTGCATAATAATTCACATTTCCTGTTTCTGCAGGATTATTTTCTCATCAGACCTACTCTATATCTATGAGAGATACTCTGAGATTTAACTCTCATAATTGCTCATGTACTTTCCCCAAATGGACATGCTTGAAGAGCTACTGTACTTCACTTCAATTATTCCAACATTGACTCTGGTCTGGAGAGGGAAGCAGGACAGTCCATATGATGGAGGAAGCTAGTATACCACATCACATGGTCTGATCATGGCATTCCTTGATACCATGCTACCAAACAATAAGCATTCAGTTGAGGACATGCAGGTTGATTGGTTTGTCAGACACTGTCCCTCAACTTATGGCAGGCAGCAACGTAGTGCGCTGCCAACCCACAGCTATCTGCGTCCTCCCCCAACAGCACGGGTAGCCTACTGTCATCAGAGAGGTCTTTGAAACCTTGAATAAGGGTTTCAAATTTGGGGAAATTACACTCTCTAATTGTTTTCTATTTTTGAAATTTTGTCAGGAAATGCAGCTCTGTCTCGTGTTCTGCTGTGGTGCAGTGGTTGGTTGCACAGCCTTTCCTCTACAGGGAGCCAGGTTTTCCTGTGTCTACCCTTCTCAATGGCAAGGTTGTGCTCACTGAGCCTGTACTTTGTCAAGGTTTTTCTCAAATAGTTAGCCACGGTGAACTGTCGATTTAGGGCCAGATAGCACTGCATTTTGCTGTTTGTGCTTGTGTTTCCTAATAGGTAATGTAGTTTTGTTTTGACTGTGTTATAATTTGGTTTATTCTGATTGGTTGGATGTTCTGGTCCTGAGGCTTCAGTGTGTTAGTAGAACAGGTTTGTGAACTCAGCCCCAGGACCAGCTGGATAAGGGGACTCTTTTCTTTGCTCAGCTCTTGGCATTGCAGGGCTTGGTAATGATATGAGAGGGGGTCACTGTATTTTAGATGTTTCCAAAACATAATTGCTCTTTTTTTCGTTTTTTTTTATTAGTGGATATTGGCCTAATTCTGCCCTGCATGCATTGTTTGTAGTTTCCTCTGGACATGTAGGAGAATCTTACAGAACTCTGCATGCAGGGTTTCAATGGGGTGTTTGTCCCAATTGATGAAATCTTGTTTTGCAAGTGGACCCCACACCTCGCTGCCATGAAGTGCAATTGGTTCAATGACAAATTCAATTAGTTTTAGCCACATTTTAATAGGTATTTCAATTTGAATTTGTTTTTTAATGGCGTAGAATGCCCTGCGTGCTTTCTCTCGAGCTTTCTCTCTCAGTTCATTTACTGCCTCATTAAGGTGTCCAGTTGAGCTTATTTTTAACCTAAGGAATTGTAGTGTGTACAGTACTCTATATATTTTGTACCAATTGAGAACTTTGGTCTAATTCCCTGAGATCTGGATTTTCTCTGTAAAATCATTATTTTAGTCTTTTTGGGGTTTACTGCCAGGGCCCAGGTCTGGCAGTACTGCTCTAGCAGGTCCAGGCTCTGCTGTAGGCCATGTGCTGTGGGTGACAGCAGAAATAGGTCATCTGCAAAGAGTAGGCATTTAACTTCTGAATTGTGGAGACTAACACCAGGGGCTGAGGATTTTTCTAGAATAGTGGCAAATTTGTTTATGTAAATATTGAAGAGTGCAGGGCTCAGATTGCAAACCTGGCGAAGGCCCTGGTTAAAGAATTTAAAAAAAATCTTTCCAATTGTAATGCTGCACGTATTGCCAGTATACTGATATTGATTTATATTGACAGTATATTGATTTAATTATGTCATATGTTTTACCCTCTACACCACTTTCAGTAACTTTGTAGAACAGTCCTGTATGCCAAATAGAATCAAATGCTTTTTGGAAGTCGATAAAGCAAGCGCATATTTTGGTATTATTTTGGTGGACATGTTTATCTATCAGGGTGTGTACGGTGTAAATATGATCAGTCGTGCGAAGTTTTGGTGTAAATCCAATTAGTTTTCTACTCAAGACATTGTGCTTATTAAGGAAGTTTAGAACTCTTACATTTATAATACTACAGAAAACCTTCCCCAGGTTACTGTTCACACAAATGCCTCTGTAATTGTTAGGGTCATATTTGTCTCTGTTCTTAAAGATTGGAGCTATGAGTCCTTGATTCCAGATGTCAGGGAAATAACCTTCACTCAGGATCAAATTAAACAGTTTTAATATAGCCAATTGAAATTTTGCGCTAGTGAGTTTGAGCATCTCATTTAGGATGCCATCAGGTCCGCATGCTTTTTTAAATTTGAGGGCCTGAAGTTTCTTATAGAGCTCCTGGTCAGTAATTGGGGAGTCTAATGGATTTTGATTGTCCTTTAGCTTTTTCTAATCCATTCAACTTCTCATGAATTTGGCGTTGTTCTGCGTTTGTGTCAATTTGAACGGTGTTGAGAGTGTTTTAAAATGGGTTGTCCATATGTCACCATTTTATATCGCTAATTCCTCTTGTTTTGATTATTTTTCTTTCCAATTTTGCCAGAAGTTGTTTGTGTTTATGGACTCCTAGTGTCAGCTGCTTTCTGTTGTACTGGGCTTTTTTGGTTCTGAGTGGTACGTTTATAGAGTTTTAAAGCCTCACAGTAATAAAGGTGTAATTCACCATTATTTGGGTGTCTGTGCTTTTGGTTGGATAGTGGACTAATTTTTTTCCTTATAATTTTACAATCTGCATCAAACCAGTTGTCATCTGTGGTCTTTTTTGTTTAGTTTAATTATCAATTTCAGTTGTGCTTCTTTTGCCGTTTGCCTGAATATATAGTTGATGTTTTTAACTGCTAGAATGATGCCTTCTTTACTGTGAGTGAATGTGGTATCCAGAAAGTTATCTAAGAGTGTTTGGATATTTTGGTTACAGGTTGCTTTCTGGTATTCTTCTTTGCTGTTTTAAGCCCATCTGTATGAATGTCTGATGTTGTACAGCTTACTGGGCTGTGAATGTGTGGTTGTTTCCATGTCTGTTCTTTTGAGGAACAACGTAATTTGGCTGTGATCAGACAGAGGTGTTAGTGGCTTGACAGTGAATGAGCTGAGAGAGAAAGGGTCAATGTCTGTAAACATATAGTCTACTGTGCTGTGGCCAAGATGTGAGCAGTAGGTGATTAAGGCAGTTAGAAACAGTATGGCCTGTAATAAAGCTGTCCCCTCGTGTAGTTGTTAGATCAAGTTCTCTCTCTCTCTCTCTCTCTCTCTCTCTCTCTCTCTCTCTCTCTCTCTCTCTCTCTCTCTCTCTCTCTCTCTCTCTCTCTCTCTCTCTCTCTCTCTCTCTCTCTCTCTCTCTCTCTCTCTCTCTCTCTCTCTCTCTCTCTCTCTCACACACACCAGGTAAATGATCTGAGCTCTCAACTTCAATTTCTTGTCTGTCTGTGACATGACAGTAGCCATGGCAGTAGCTCTGTTGTTCAGAGTATATGTAGTCCGGCATACTGTAGAAAGGGAACCATCCTCTGTTGCAGAGCACAGCCAGGTTCATTTCAGAAATTTGAGGAGTCTATTTTTGAGTTCTGCCCTTTACCAGAATGAGTGGAAAAGACATTAGACAAGCTAAAGTGCCTTGTGTTGTTGTCAGAAAAGAGATTTGGCTTACAGACAGTCACCCAGTTAAATGTTCTCTCTCAATTCAATTCAATGGGCTTTATTGGCATGGGAAACATGTGTTAACATTGCCAAAGCAAGTGAGGTAGCAATACACAAAAGTGAAACAAACAATACAAATTAACAGTAAACATTACACATACAGAAGTTTCAAAACAATAAAGACATTACAAATGTCATATTATATATATATACAGTGTTGTAGCAATGTACGAATGGTTAAAGCACACAGGTTAAAATAAATAGGCATAAATATGGGTTGTATTTACAATGCTGTTTGTTCTCTCTCTCTCTCTCTCTGCAGCAGTGTTACACTCCATGGCATCAGGCCTTGATCTTTCTATCTGACCGTGCCCAGTAATCAGACAAAGGAAACCTCCTAGCACACACAGATAAAAAAAACACAAGCAAAACAAGGAATGTGAAGGGAAATGAAATGAATAAAGGCATCTCTCCCTCATAATTAGACATCACAATTCTAGAACAAAGACTGAAATCATTGTAATTATTAGAGGCCATGAGTTTTCCTGACCACATGACCTGAACAGGAAACATAAACAAACTCGTGTTAAAGTCTATAACTTGAGTCGAGAGTTTTTCCTGGTCGGATCACAAAAGCTCCTGGTCTTGGCATTGGGACTGATGTAATTAGGTGGACAGACCCACATGAAAATATACTACAGTTTACTATCAAATAGAATACTACAGTACTCACTATACAATTCTGTAGTGAAGCTCTCCTGAGTGGCGCGGCGGCCTAAGGCACTGCGACGCAGTGCTTGAGGCGTCATACAGCCCCAGGTTGGATCTCAGGCTGTGTCACAGCCGGCCATGACCGGGAGACCCATGAGGTGGAGCACAATTGGCCCAGCGTCGTCCGGGGTAGGGGACGGTTTGGCCGGCCCGGGATTTCCTTGTCACATCGCGCTCTTGCGACTCCTTGTGTTGGGCTGGGCACCTGCAAGCTGACTTTGGTCTCCAGCTGGACGGTGTTTCCTCTGACACATTGGTGTGGCTGGCTTCAGGGTTAAGCGGGCAGCGTGTTAAGAGGCAGTGCGGCTTGGCAGGGTTGTCTTTCAGAGGACACATGGCTCTCGACCTTCACCTCTACTACAAACTATAGTATCCCTCAATCATGTGTAGTACTTACTATAAAATGTTGCAGTGTACTGTAGAATAATCTAGTAAACACTACAGTATTATCTGGAGAAAAAGAACTGTAGTAAATAGTGCAATAATGTCCATAAAAACACTAAAGTTCACAAAAAACACTACACTTGTAACTATAGTTATACTACTGTATTTAATTACCATATTGTCACGCCCTGACTGTAGAGATCCTTTTTATGTCTCTATTTTGGTTGGTCAGGGCGTGAGTTTGGGTGGGCATTCTATGTCTGGTGTTCTATGTTGTCCTTGTTTTGTATTTCTATGTGTTTGGCCTGGTGTGGTTCCCAATCAGAGGCAGCTGTCTATCGTTGTCTCTGATTGAGAATCATACTTAGGTAGCCTGTTCCCACCTGTGTTTGTGGGTGGTTATTTTCTGTTTAGTGTTTGTCGTCACCTTTACGAACTGTTTGTTTGTCGTGTTGTTGTTTTGTTAGTGTTCATATTTATTAAAGAAACGTGTTGATGAATACTTACCACTGTAACGGTCGTCATAGTCGTTCTCCTCCTCCGACGAGGAGGAGCATGGATCGGACCAACACGCAGAGTGGGTAGTGCTCATGATAATTTATTAAATCGAAACCGAACACTAACATGACACAAAATAACAAAATGAATACAACCGACAACAGTCCCGTGTGGCACGAATACAAACACGGAAACAAACACCCACAACACACACGTGAAACCCAGGCTGCCTAAGTATGATTCTCAATCAGGGACAACGATTTACAGCTGCCTCTGATTGAGAATCATACCCGGTCGAACACAAACATCCCAACATAGAAAATCACACATAGACAAACCCACCCAACTCACGCCCTGACCAACTAAATAAATACAAGACAAAAGAAAACAGGAACGTGACAACCACGCTGCACCTTGGTCCTCTTCTCTTTCTCCAGACGACGTTCGTTACACATATACTCTGCCCATTCGCCTCCCCCAAATCCAAATTTGTGCCACCCATAAATTAGAAACCTACATGCCAAGAACATATACAGCATACCCTACAGGTTGTTAAAAATCTATCTGTTCAGACCCCAATCCTACGTACCTACAGGTTGTTAAAAATCTATCTGTTCAGACCCCAGTCCTACGTACCTACAGGTTGTTAAAAATCTATCTGTTCAGACCCCAGTCCTACGTACCTACAGGTTGTTAAAAATCTATCTGTTCAGACCCCAGTCCTACGTACCTACAGGTTATGGAACATCTATCTGTTCAGACCCCAGTCCTACGTACCTACAGGTTATAGAACATCTATCTGTTCAGACCCCAGTCCTACGTACCTACAGGTTATAGAACATCTATCTGTTCAGACCCCAGTCCTACGTACCTACAGGTTATAGAACATCTATCTGTTCAGACCCCAGTCCTACGTACCTACAGGTTATAGAACATCTATCTGTTCAGACCCCAGTCCTACGTACCTACAGGTTATAGAACATCTATCTGTTCAGACCCCAGTCCTACGTACCTACAGGTTATAGAACATCTATCTGTTCAGACCCCAGTCCTACGTACCTACAGGTTATAGAACATCTATCTGTTCAGACCCCAGTCCTACGTACCTACAGGTTATAGAACATCTATCTGTTCAGACCCCAGTCCTACGTACCTACAGGTTATAGAACATCTATCTGTTCAGACCCCAGTCCTACGTACCTACAGGTTATAGAACATCTATCTGTTCAGACCCCAGTCCTACGTACCTACAGGTTATAGAACATCTATCTGTTCAGACCCCAGTCCTACGTACCTACAGGTTATAGAACATCTATCTGTTCAGACCCCAGTCCTACGTACCTACAGGTTATGGAACATCTATCTGTTCAGACCCCAGTCCTACGTACCTACAGGTTATGGAACATCTATCTGTTCAGACCCCAGTCCTACGTACCTACAGGTTATGGAACATCTATCTGTTCAGACCCCAGTCCTACGTACCTACAGGTTATGGAACATCTATCTGTTCAGACCCCAGTCCTACGTACCTACAGGTTATGGAACATCTATCTGTTCAGACCCCAGTCCTACGTACCTACAGGTTATAGAACATCTATCTGTTCAGACCCCAGTCCTACGTACCTACAGGTTATAGAACATCTATCTGTTCAGACCCCAGTCCTACGTACCTACAGGTTATAGAACATCTATCTGTTCAGACCCCAGTCCTACGTACCTACAGGTTATAGAACATCTATCTGTTCAGACCCCAGTCCTACGTACCTACAGGTTATAGAACATCTATCTGTTCAGACCCCAGTCCTACGTACCTACAGGTTATGGAACATCTATCTGTTCAGACCCCAGTCCTACGTACCTACAGGTTATAGAACATCTATCTGTTCAGACCCCAGTCCTACGTACCTACAGGTTATAGAACATCTATCTGTTCAGACCCCAGTCCTACGTACCTACAGGTTATAGAACATCTATCTGTTCAGACCCCAGTCCTACGTACCTACAGGTTATGGAACATCTATCTGTTCAGACCCCAGTCCTACGTACCTACAGGTTATAGAACATCTATCTGTTCAGACCCCAGTCCTACGTACCTACAGGTTATAGAACATCTATCTGTTCAGACCCCAGTCCTACGTACCTACAGGTTATGGAACATCTATCTGTTCAGACCCCAGTCCTACGTACCTACAGGTTATAGAACATCTATCTGTTCAGACCCCAGTCCTACGTACCTACAGGTTATAGAACATCTATCTGTTCAGACCCCAGTCCTACGTACCTACAGGTTATAGAACATCTATCTGTTCAGACCCCAGTCCTACGTACCTACAGGTTATAGAACATCTATCTGTTCAGACCCCAGTCCTACGTACCTACAGGTTATAGAACATCTATCTGTTCAGACCCCAGTCCTACGTACCTACAGGTTATAGAACATCTATCTGTTCAGACCCCAGTCCTACGTACCTACAGGTTATGGAACATCTATCTGTTCAGACCCCAGTCCTACGTACCTACAGGTTATAGAACATCTATCTGTTCAGACCCCAGTCCTACGTACCTACAGGTTATAGAACATCTATCTGTTCAGACCCCAGTCCTACGTACCTACAGGTTATGGAACATCTATCTGTTCAGACCCCAGTCCTACGTACCTACAGGTTATGGAACATCTATCTGTTCAGACCCCAGTCCTACGTACCTACAGGTTATAGAACATCTATCTGTTCAGACCCCAGTCCTACGTACCTACAGGTTATGGAAAATGTGCTCTTTTAGCACTTCTCCAGTAGGTTTCCTCAATGAAAAAGCCCCCACTTCTTTGTCAAAAATAAATAAAACACTAGAGTAAATAATAAAGTAATGGCCGTATAAATGTAGTATTTATACTAGAGTATTTTTTAATGTGGAGAATGATTAATCACAGACAGAGGGAAACATAGTAGGCTGAGCATCACTGTGTCACTGGGTGGTGGGTTGTAGGTGGCACTCCGCCTAGCTGAGTCTCTCTATCCCTGGGTGGTCACTCAGCCTAGCTTGGTCTCCCTCTCTCCCTGGGTGGTCACTCAGCCTAGCTTGGTCTCCCTCTCTCCCTGGGTGGTCACAGCCTAGCTTGGTCTCCCTCTCTCCCTGGGTGGTCATTCAGCCTAGCTTGGTCTCCCTCTCTCCCTGGGTGGTCACTCAGCCTAGCTTGGTCTCCCTCTCTCCCTGGGTGGTCACTCAGCCTAGCTTGGTCTCCCTCTCTCCCTGGGTGGTCATTCAGCCTAGCTTGGTCTCCCTCTCTCCCTGGGTGGTCACTCAGCCTAGCTTGGTCTCCCTCTCTCCCTGGGTGGTCACTCAGCCTAGCTTGGTCTCCCTCTCTCCCTGGGTGGTCACTCAGCCTAGCTGGGTGTCTCTCTCTCCCTGGTTGGTCACTCAGCCTAGCTGGGTCTCTCTCCCCCTGGGTGGTCATTCAGCTTAGCTGGGTTTCTCTCTCCCTGGGTGGTCACTCTGGGTGTCTGGGTGTCACGCCCTGGCCTTAGTATTCTTTGTTTTCTTTATTATTTTAGTTAGGTCAGGGTGTGACATGGGGAATGTTTG
Organism: Salvelinus namaycush; assembly: GCF_016432855.1. Lineage (NCBI taxonomy): Eukaryota > Metazoa > Chordata > Actinopteri > Salmoniformes > Salmonidae > Salvelinus > Salvelinus namaycush. The sequence continues at coordinate 2,080,758 of NC_052308.1, forward strand.
TGTTTTGTCTCGTTTTGGGTGGTTATATGGAAAAGGGGGTGTTGGGTTTAGTGTATGGGTTTGTGTTGAGTGAATGTTTCTAGGTATGTCTATGGTTGAGTGAATGTTCTAGGTATGTCTATGGTTGCCTGAGTGGTTCTCAATTAGAGACAGATGTCTTTCATTTGTCTCTGATTGGGAGCCATATTTTAGGCAGCCATAGGCATCATGTTTTTGTTGGGTCATTGTCTAGGTCTGTGTCTGTGTCTAGGTTGCATGTTTGCATTTTGTTCGGTTATAGCTTCACGGTCGTCTATTTGTTGTTTTGCTTCGTTCGTTCATCTCCTAAATAAAGAGAAGATGTATTTTTTACACGCTGCGCCTTGGTCCTCTCTCTCTCCCATGGTCGATCGTGACAGAATGACCCAACCACTCAGGACCAAGCAGCGTGAAAGGAGGGAGCCAGAGCCAGTTGTGCAGATACTGGAGGTGAGCAATGGGAAGGATACAGAGACTGTTAAGGATTTATTGAGGAGTTTGGAGGAGAGTGAAAAGAGGGAGCTGCTGTGTTGGTGCGTGAGGCACAACATCCACCCGACAGAGCGTGTGCGGGATGTGATGTTACCTGAGTCAGCTCTTCATGCTCGTCCTGAGTTGCGTGCTAACCGTCTGGGAATGACAGTCCCACGAACCAGGCCTCCTGTGTGCCTTCCTAGTCCTACACCTCCTGTAACACCTTCCCGCCCCAGCCCGGTACCACCAGTTCCGGCACCACGCCCCAGGATTCCAGGGTGTCTCCAGAGCCCTGTTCGCATTGTTGCTTCTCCCCGCACTCGCCCTGAGGTGCGTGTCCTCATCCCGGTACCACCTGTGCCGGTACCACGCACTAGGCCTATAGTGCGCTTTGAGAGCCCAGTGTGTCCTGTTGCTGCTCCCCGCACTAGCCCTGAGATGTGTGTCCCCAGCCCGGTACCACCAGTTCCGGCACCACGCACTAGGCCTAATGTGCGTATCCAGGGTCCAGTATGCCCTGTTCCTTCTCCCCGCACTAGCCTTCAGGTGCGTGTCCCCAGCCCGGTACCACCAGTTCCGGCACCACGCACCAGGCCTATAGTGCGCCTCAGCCGGCCAGAGCTGCCCGTCTACCCAGTGCCATCTGAGTCATCCGTCTACCCAGTGCCATCTGAGTCATCCGTCTACCCAGTGCCATCTGAGTCATCCGTCTACCCAGTGCCATCTGAGTCATCCGTCTACCCAGTGCCATCTGAGTCATCCGTCTACCCAGTGCCATCTGAGTCATCCGTCTACCCAGTGCCATCTGAGTCATCCGTCTACCCAGTGCCATCTGAGTCATCCGTCTACCCAGTGCCATCTGAGTCATCCGTCTACCCAGCGCCATCTGAGTCATCCGTCTACCCAGCGCCATCTGAGTCATCCGTCTACCCAGCGCCATCTGAGTCATCCGTCTACCCAGCGCCATCTGAGCCGTCAGCCAGCCATGACCAGCCCGAGCCGTCAGCCAGCCATGACCAGCCCGAGCCGTCAGCCAGCCATGACCAGCCCGAGCCGTCAGCCAGCCATGACCAGCCCGAGTCGCCCGCCAGCCATGAGCAGCCAGAGCCTTCCGCCAGCCATGAGCAGCCAGAGCCTTCCGCCAGCCATGAGCAGCCAGAGCCTTCCGCCAGACCGGATCAGCCAGAGCCTTCCGCCAGACCGGATCAGCCAGAGCCTTCCGCCAGCCATGACCAGCCAGAGCCTTCCGCCAGCCATGACCAGCCAGAGCCGTCCGCCAGCCATGACCAGCCAGAGCCGTCCGCCAGCCATGAGCAGCCAGAGCCTTCCGCCAGCCATGAGCAGCCAGAGCCTTCCGCCAGCCATGAGCAGCCAGAGCCTTCCGCCAGACCGGATCAGCCAGAGCCTTCCGCCAGACCGGATCAGCCAGAGCCTTCCGCCAGCCCGGATCAGCCAGAGCCTTCCGCCAGCCATGACCAGCCAGAGCCTTCCGCCAGCCATGACCAGCCAGAGCCGTCCGCCAGCCATGACCAGCCAGAGTCGCCCGCCAGCCATGAGCAGCCAGAGCCTTCCGCCAGCCCGGATCAGCCAGAGCCTTCCGCCAGCCCGGATCAGCCAGAGCCTTCCGCCAGCCCGGATCAGCCAGAGCCTTCCGCCAGCCCGGATCAGCCAGAGCCTTCCGCCAGCCCGGATCAGCCAGAGCCTTCCGCCAGCCCGGATCAGCCAGAACCTTCCGCCAGACCGGATCAGCCAGATCCGTCAGCCAGCCATGAGCAGCCAGATCCGTCAGCCAGCCATGACCAGCCGGATCCGTCAGTCAGCCATGAGCAGTCAGATCCGTCAGCCAACCATGAGTCATCCAGCCAGGATCCGTCCCTCAGTCCGGAGCTGCCGTCCCTCAGTCCGGAGCTGCCGTCCCTCAGTCCGGAGCTGCCGTCCCTCAGTCCGGAGCTGCCGTCCCTCAGTCCGGAGCTGCCGTCCCTCAGTCCGGAGCTGCCGTCCCTCAGTCCGGAGCTGCCGTCCCTCAGTCCGGAGCTGCCGTCCCTCAGTCCGGAGCTGCCCCTTATCCTGGTGCTGCCCTTTATCCTGGTGCTGCCCTTTATCCTGGTGCTGCCCTTTATCCTGGTGCTGCCCTTTATCCTGGTGCTGCCCCTTATCCTGGTGCTGCCCCTTATCCTGGTGCTGCCCCTTATCCTGGTGCTGCCCCTTATCCTGGTGCTGCCCCTTATCCTGGTGCTGCCCCTTATCCTGGTGCTGCCCCTTATCCTGGTGCTGCCCCTTAGTCCGGTGCTGCCCCTTAGTCCGGTGCTGCCCCTTAGTCCGGTGCTGCCCCTTAGTCCGGTGCTGCCCCTTAGTCCGGTGCTGCCCCTTAGTCCGGTGCTGCCCCTTAGTCCGGTGCTGCCCCTTAGTCAGGTGCTGCCCCTTAATCCAGTGGGGTTAAGTTGGAGGATGGCCATTTGGAGGAGGCTACGAAAGCGGGTAGTGACTATGGTGGGGTGGGGACCACGACCAGTGCCGGAGCCGCCGCCGTGGACGGACGCCCACCCAGACCCTCCCCTAGACTTTGTGCTGGTGCGCCCGGAGTTCGCACCTTAAGGGGGGGGTTATGTCACGCCCTGGCCTTAGTATTCTTTGTTTTCTTTATTATTTTAGTTAGGTCAGGGTGTGACATGGGGAATGTTTGTGTTTTGTCTCGTTTTGGGTGGTTATATGGAAAAGGGGGTGTTGGGTTTAGTGTATGGGTTTGTGTTGAGTGAATGTTTCTAGGTATGTCTATGGTTGAGTGAATGTTCTAGGTATGTCTATGGTTGCCTGAGTGGTTCTCAATTAGAGACAGATGTCTTTCATTTGTCTCTGATTGGGAGCCATATTTTAGGCAGCCATAGGCATCATGTTTTTGTTGGGTCATTGTCTAGGTCTGTGTCTGTGTCTAGGTTGCATGTTTGCATTTTGTTCGGTTATAGCTTCACGGTCGTCTATTTGTTGTTTTGCTTCGTTCGTTCATCTCCTAAATAAAGAGAAGATGTATTTTTTACACGCTGCGCCTTGGTCCTCTCTCTCTCCCATGGTCGATCGTGACACTGGGTGTCTCTGAGTTTAGATACCTTAATAGATACTTTAATAGAAAGTTACTCAAGTTAAAGTTAAAGTCACCCAGTAAAATACTACTTGAGGAAAAGTCTAAAAGTATTTAGGTCTAAATATACTTAAGTATCAAAAGTAAAAGTATAAATAATTTCAAATTCCTTTATATTAAGCTAAGCAGACGGGACCATTTTCTTTTTTGAAAAACGTACAGATATCCAGGGGCACATTCCAACACTCAGACATAATTAGCAAATTATGCATTTGTGTTTAGTGAGTCCGTCAGATCAGAGGCAGTAGGGATGACCACGTGTTCTCTTGATAAGTGCTTGAATTCGACCATTTTCCTGTCCTGCTAAGCGTTCAAAATGTAATGATTACTTTTGGGTGTCAGGGAAATGGAGTAGAAAGTACATTATCTTCTTTAGGAAAGTAAAAGTTGTCAAAAAATAAACAGTAAAGTAAAGTACAGATACCCCCCCAAAAATACTTAGTTGTACTTTTATGTCTCTTTACTAGAAATCTCGCAAAAATATGATCAATGGCTCATTCGAAAGAGCAATAACCGCATTATGACATCGACCAGTGTTGGAATCTGACATGTATGATAGTCGTTTTCACAAAATCTAAAAGTCTTATTCCCATTAACTTCCAGTGTAGTGAGTGAGACTTTATCACAGTACTACGTCATACCCGACGAATTTCTGCCTGCTTGAACGCCAATAGCTCAGATACACATGAGAACATGGAACGACCCCGGGAATCGATAGAACATGGCTCAGAGATGCACAAAACATTCAAAATGGGTTACTCCTTTAAGCTTCACTAATAAATAGGCACTATATTTATTTAATTTGGAAGACATATTGAGAACTAGGTCTCTTTTTCAAATGCGCCCTGTGTAATACAATATAAATAAATAACCCATTGTACACAATACTATATATATATAAACTCCCTTTTTCAGGACCCTGTCTTTAAAAGATAAAAAGTAAACATTCAAATAACGTCACAGATCTTCATTGAAAAGGGTTTAAACACTGTTTCCCATGTTTGTTCAATGAACTACAAACAATTAATGAACAATCACCTGTGAAATGATCGTTAAGACACTAACAGCTTACAGACGGTAGGCAATTAAGGTCACAGTTATGAAAACTTAGGACAGTAAAGAGGCCTTTCTACTGACTCTGAAAAACACCAAAAGAAAGATTCCCAGGGTGCAATGTCCGTACTGTGAGACGCCTAAGACAGCGCTACAGGGAGACAGGATGGACAGCTGATTGTCCTCGCAGTGGCAGACCACGTGTAACAACACCTGCACAGGATCGGTACATCTGAACATCACACCTGCGGGACAGGTACAGGATAGTAACAACAACTGCCTGAGTTAAACCAGGAACACACAATCCCTCCATCAGTGCTCAGACAGTCCGCAATAGGCTGAGAGAGGCTGGACTGAGGGCTTGTAGGTCTGTTGTAAGGCAGGTCCTCACCAGACATCACCGACAACAACGTCGCCTATGGGCACAAACCCACCGTCGCTGGACCAGACCGGACTGGCAAAAAGTGCTCTTCACTGACGAGTCGCGGTTTTGTCTCACCAGTGGTGATGGTCGAATTTGCGCTTATCGTCGAAGGAATGAGCGTTACACAGAGGCCTGTACTCTGGAGCGGGATCGATTTGGAGGTGGAGGGTCCGTCATGGTCTGGGGCGGTGTGTCACAGCATCATCAGACTGAGCTTGTTGTCATTGCAGGCAATCTCAACACTGTGCGTTACAGGGAAGACATCCTCCTCCCTCATGTGATACCCTTCCTGCAGGCTCATCCTGACATGACCCTCCAGCATGACAATGCCACCAGCCATACTGCTCATTCTGTGCGTGATTTCCTGCAAGACAGGAATGTCAGTGTTCTGCCATGGCCAGTGAAGAGCCCGGATCTCAATTTCATTGAGCACGTCTGGGACCTGTTGGATGGAGGGTGAGGGCTAGGGCCATTCCCCCCAGAAATGTCCGGGAACTTGCAGGTGCCTTGGTGGAAGAGTGGGGTAACATCTCACAGGAAGAACTGGCAAATCTGGTGCAGTCCATGAGGATGGTTTGTAGGCCTGTTGCACTGCAGTACTTAATGCAGCTGGTGGCCACACCAGACACTGACTGTTACTTTTGATTTTGATCCCTCCTTTGTTCATGGACACATTATTTCATTTCTGTTAGTCACATGTCTGTGGAACTTGTTAAGTTTATGTCTCAGTTGTTGAATCTTGTTATGTTCATACAAATATTTACACACATTAAGTTTGCTGAAAATAAACGCAGTTGACAGTGAGAAGGCGTTTATTTTTTTCCTGAGTTTATATATATATGGTAAATATATATATTAAAATGCAAAAATACAGTCATGGGAATCACAAATAAAATGTCACAAATCACCCAGAAAAACAGTTACATTCCTCCACAAATAAGTCCCCAATCAATACTTTAAATCGCCCGAACAGCACCAACGACGTCCAGATGAAACGTATTTTGTAATTTCGTTCCAGCAATACGGTGCATTAAACTAAAAGCAGATTTACCTAGCTCGGGGGAGACCCTAGGAACCTCAAGAGTTAACCAATCCTGTGAATGTGTTAGACAATTAAGGTGTCTATACTTCATCAGCAAAGTTAGAAAAGACGGAATTTTATGAAGTAGTGCCATGTAAATAAAAAAGGCAGTAATGTAGAGACTTACGGATCTTTAGCAAGGTCCAGCCAACCTTTTGATACAAAATGCATGATGAGTATCAAAACTGTCACCTGTAACAAAGGGCATTAATATCACATAAATCTACTAACAATATTTTTTCGGAGAGATTTAGGCTGGTAGTTTAGCTGGAGTGTGTGGTTTTTGTCTTGTTATGATACAAATTATACTCTCTGTAATCACTTTCAACTACAGTACTTCTCCTGCACCTCCATTTCAAAATGAGGGTTTTCCTAAAGACTCATTGTCCACATCTGTAGCAGCCAGCCAGAGCGGTAGATCTAATTAAAACAACTGTCAGAAATTCTTCACCCCTCAGACACTAAAACTGGTCAGTTAATCAAAGGGATTTTCTAAAGCGTGGTATTTCAGCTAATCAAAAGGATTTTTTAAAGCGTGGTATTTCAGCTAATCAAAGGGATTTTCTAAAGCGTGGTATTTCAGCTAATCAAAGGGATTTTTTTTAAGCGTGGTATTTCAGCTAATCAAAGGGATTTTCTAAAGCGTGGTATTTCAGCTAATCAAAGGGATTTTCTAAAGCGTGGTATTTCAGCTAATCAAAGGGATTTTTTAAGCGTGGTATTTCAGCTAATCAAAGGGATTTTTTTAAGCGTGGTATTTCAGCTAATCAAAGGGATTTTCTAAAGCGTGGTATTTCAGCTAATCAAAGGGATTTTCTAAAGCGTGGTATTTCAGCTAATCAAAGGGATTTTCTAAAGCGTGGTATTTCAGCTAATCAAAGGGATTTTCTAAAGCGTGGTATTTCAGCTAATCAAAAGGATTTTCTAAAGCGTGGTATTTCAGCTAATCAAAAGGATTTTTTAAAGCGTGGTATTTCAGCTAATCAAAGGGATTTTCTTAAGCGTGGTATTTCAGCTAATCAAAGGGATTTTCTAAAGCGTGGTATTTCAGCTAATCAAAAGGATTTTCTAAAGCGTGGTATTTCAGCTAATCAAAAGGATTTTTTAAAGCGTGGTATTTCAGCTAATCAAAGGGATTTTTTAAAGCGTGGTATTTCAGCTAATCAAAGGGATTTTTTAAGCGTGGTATTTCAGCTAATCAAAAGGATTTTTTTAAGCGTGGTATTTCAGCTAATCAAAAGGATTTTCTAAAGCGTGGTATTTCAGCTAATCAAAGGGATTTTCTAAGGTGTAGTATTTCAGCAAATCTTGCTCACTCTGCATGGGAAAATCAGAACAGTTACTTGACAAAAAAGACCATGGACACAAAGTAAGTAAACCCAATATACATTTTCTCTGACTCTTCTGGAGGGGCTTGGGGGAACGAAGGACAATAAACACACACAGACACACATTCCCTTAGCTAAAGGGTCTATAACAAAAGCAAATACCCTTGGTGGTGTTTAGGTCCTAGTTGTATTAGCGACCAGCTGTTTTCCCTTAGCAAAGCTTTGTGAAACTGCTAGCTGTCTCTTTCACAGGAATCGCAAACAAACTTACCCTTTCTCTGTTTGTCTCTGTGTCCGACCTCTCCTTGCGATGGCAGCGGTTCATCCAAACACGACCCATGGATACCAGACATCTTCTCTAACAGTGGGTCAAACCTAGAGACTGAGACCTCCCTGGTTCCTGGTCAGTGTTGTAGCTAACTACCACTAGGATAAAACACCTGCTGGTGGTCCATGAGATTTAGTTGGATTAAGGGCGTCTTTGTACAATATGGTCAATATAAAGTACTCATCCAAATATGGCGGCAAGGCATTTTGAGATTGCTTGACGTAGTTCTGACGTAGCCTGTCATAACAGTCATTTTTGGATTGGAGTGGCTCTCAAAAACGAATTTAATCCTTTTTCTTTTTTACACCAGTCGGCTAAATCCGGGTCACACAGAGTATTTCTTGGTAGTCTTGAACAAATATTCTTTGGAACAAAAGTATACACCTGGTTACGGGCTTAAAAAAAGAAGTCACCTGTACCATTTGTTTTACTAGGCAAGTCAGTTAAGAACAAACTCTTATTTACAATGACAGCCTAGGAACAGTGGGGTAACTGCCTTGTTCAGGGGCAGAACAACAGATGTTCACCTTGTCAGCTCAGGGATCTGAACTTGCAACATTGCGGTTACTAACCCAACGCTCTAACCACTAGGCTACCCTGACGCACCAAAAAATGTCAGACATAGAGTTGAAATGTGTTCAATCTTGAGTTTGCATCCCAATACTACACTTTACATACATCACAGAAGAATTAAATAAAACAAAACTGTTTGACATAGAAACACAGGATTTTCTGCATAAAAATCAACATGTTTATTCATTATGAAATTATGAAAAATATTAATAACATTCCACCCATGAGGCCACTAGAGGGCGCTTTGGTCATTCTACTGCAGGAAAGGGGTACCGTAGTAAGACCTGGGTCTGATCCTCTCTGCTCAGACAATAACATCAGAATACCCATAGCGCTATTATGCTGAAGGAGTAGATCTATCATCCACCCAGAGAGCCCCAGTAATGGACCTTCCACTGATCTATATCAGAGCCTATATTCACAAAGCGTGTGAATGCTGATATAGGATCAGGTCTCCCCTTTCTATATCATCTTATTGATTATGATCTAAAAGACAAAACTGATCATAGAATAGCCCTTTCTAAGAGTCTTTGTGTACACATGCCCAAGGCCCCAAGCCTCAGAGACGCTCCACATAGAAGCTGCCTCTAACCTCAGATCTAGGATCAGATTCCCCCCACCCTGCTCCCAATCTTAACCTTATTCATAAAAAGGGTGGCAGCTGATCCTGGTTACCCAGCTCCATTGTGACTGCTGAAATATAATTAAATAAATCACATACGTTATACTGTGTAACTTGTTGGCCGTCTTTTACATATGGGTAACTTCTACCTAGAGGAGTGTTAGCCTATGATGTGCTGTCTATGGTCCGTGTTAGCCTATGATGTGCTGTCTATGGTCCGTGTTAGCCTATGATGTGCTGTCTATGGTCCGTGTTAGCCTATGATGTGCTGTCGATGGTCCGTGGAGAGCTGAGTTGAGACGGGCCTTTCATTTCCCGGTCTGCTGTGGCCAACATGCAGACGCTGTCTGGTGCTTTTAACCGCGTCAATATTTGACTATAGCCCCGTAGGCGGGTATTTGAGCGTTCTGTTGCCCCCCCCCCCCCCCCCAGGCTAGTTGATCCTAATCCTGGGCCCCCCTCTAGCCTGTTTCTTTAGCAGTGGTTCCTCAGTTCTGAAGAAAATACCTTTTCCATTCCTGTTTAGAGGATGAATGGCAGCTTTGTCCCACTCCCATCTGAGCCTCCATATTGAGTCTATGACCTTTGAGGAACCACCCTCCATCCCTTCACCCTAAATACCCCCAACCTAAACCCCTCCCTTCCTCTCCCTCCCTGCGTTAGAGACAGGAAGAGAGACATACTGGGCGGCCTCTGGAGATGCTTTGATACAGATGGTTGTGGTGGTGGTGGCACGGAGGGATGGTGGGGAGGTGAGGCGGTGGGAGTTATGAGTAAGACCCAGGAGTCTGTGGATCCAACAATGGATGCTTAGTCCTCCAGGCATGACCAACTTCATTTGCTGCAGCAGCAGGAGGAGGAGAGTAGAAAGGCTTCTCTCTCTGTTTCCCCCTGCCGCTGCCTGCCTGTCCACAGTTCATTTCAGCACATTCTTCAAAACAGAGAGTTGTGTTTCAAATTCCCATTCACGCACGCACGCACGCACGCACACGCACGCACGCACGCACGCACGCACGCACGCACGCACGCACGCACGCACGCACGCACGCACGCACGCACGCACGCACACACACACACACACACACACACACACACACACACACACACACACACACACACACACACACACACACACACACACACGCACGCTGGCTGACACATATTCAACACAATATCAGATTGACCTCTCAGGACCTGATGCTATTAGATAACGCCATACACAACACACCCATAACAAAAACTAAGAGTTGTCACGATTGCTTACAGTAGATTTTTCAGGAAACACAAAGTAGAGGATTTAATTTTACACAGCAATATGTTAATGCCATTGATATTGGAACGGACATACTTCTGTACTGGCAAACTAAGAAATGTAATGATTTGGTTAGAGGCTCTGAGAAAGCAGAGGACGGGATGATCATTCTTTGCAATGTCTTCGCATCCTGAATCCCAAGAAACCCCAGCTCCTTAATACGTTTTAAAAAATTAATTAAACATTTAAGGGGCAGATCAGCTTTAATTAATAAGTTAAGTCAACAACCTCTCTTCCCAGCCTCAGGCTTTTATCATTGTGCCTGTCTGTCGTGTCCTTACAAAGACTTTCCCTAAAATATATGACCTAATCAGGACCTTTGTGTCGTGTACTTTCATCAAGTGGCCAATTGCAACAAACAAAGAATAATATTACAAAACGTCAATTAAGTAATAATCAAGGCCTTCAAAGCTTCTTTGAACTGAGAGACGAGGACACAAAGAAACTTTTCTCTCTTCAGGAAACAGGAATCTCCACTGGGCGGTCTGAGTCCGAGATGCCTTAATCAACATAAATAAATAAAATAAACTGTTCCCAATACACGGAATGTGGCAACCGGAAGCCGCGAGAAGCACAGAGAGGCTATCCTCAGTTACAAAGTGAGCTGCTGTATCCAAGGAAAACAGCTTTCTGTGTAACTTTGTCAAAGACAGAGAAGGAAAGACACTTCAGAATAAAGACTGTTATGTTTTTAACTAGTTTTCCCACAGTTTTTCCTGGTCAGGTCACGTTGTTAGCAAAAACTCTTGGCCCGACAAATACATCATTACTGCTGTCTCTACTTCTATGTGGTGGACATTTAGCTGCTTCTAACTGTCTGTTTACAGGGCTACCTGACCGGCTTTTTCCGTCCTCATTTACCTAGTTTTTATTGGCTCTTTCTTTCCTCATTTACCTAGTGTCTATTGGCTCTTTCCTTCCTCATTTACCTAGTTTTTATTGGCTCTTTCTTTCCTCATTTACCTAGTTTCTATTGGCTCTTTCCTTCCTCATTTACCTAGTTTTTATTGGCTCTTTCCTTCCTCATTTACCTATTTTCTATTTGCTCTTTCCTTCCTCTTGTACCTAGTTTCTATTGGCTCTTTCTTTCCTCATTTACCTAGCAGCTATTGGCAGGTTAGGCAAAGAAATGTACTAATTTGAGAGGGGTGGATGTTACACCACTCTGAAACAAGATGTTACACCACCCTGAAACAAGATGTTACACCACCCTGAAACAAGATGTTACACCACCCTGAAACAAGATGTTACACCACCCTGAAACAAGATGTTACACCACCCTGAAACAAGATGTTACACCACCCTGAAACAAGATGTTACTCCAACCTGAAACAAGATGTTACACCACCCTGAAACAAGATGTTACTCCACCCTGAAACAAGATGTTACACCACCCTGAAACAAGATGTTACACCACTCTGAAACAAGATGTTACACCACCCTGAAACAAGATGTTACACCACCCTGAAACAAGATGTTACACCACCCTGAAACAAGATGTTACACCACCCTGAAACAAGATGTTACACCACCCTGAAACAAGATGTTACACCACTCTGAAACAAGATGTTACACCACTCTGAAACAAGATGTTACTCCATCCTGAAACAAGATGTTACACCATCCTGAAACAAGATGTTACACCACCCTGAAACAAGATGTTACACCACCCTGAAACAAGATGTTACACCACCCTGAAACAAGATGTTACACCACCCTGAAACAAGATGTTACACCACCCTGAAACAAGATGTTACTCCACCCTGAAACAAGATGTTACACCACCCTGAAACAAGATGTTACACCACCCTGAAACAAGATGTTACACCACCCTGAAACAAGATGTTACACCACCCTGAAACAAGATGTTACACCACCCTGAAACAAGATGTTACACCACTCTGAAACAAGATGTTACACCACCCTGAAACAAGATGTTACTCCATCCTGAAACAAGATGTTACACCATCCTGAAACAAGATGTTACACCACTCTGAAACAAGATGTTACACCACCCTGAAACAAGATGTTACACCACCCTGAAACAAGATGTTACTCCATCCTGAAACAAGATGTTACACCATCCTGAAACAAGATGTTACACCACTCTGAAACAAGATGTTACACCACCCTGAAACAAGATGTTACACCACTCTGAAACAAGATGTTACACCATTCTGAAACAAGATGTTACACCACCCTGAAACAAGATGTTACACCACCCTGAAACAAGATGTTACACCATCCTGAAACAAGATGTTACACCACCCTGAAACAAGATGTTACACCACCCTGAAACAAGATGTTACACCACCCTGAAACAAGATGTTACACCATCCTGAAATAAGATGTTACACCATCCTGAAACAAGATGTTACACCACCCTGAAACCCTGTTATACCAAGGGAGAGATGGAGGGAGAGATGGAGGGAGAGGGGAGGTGGAGGGAGAGGAGAGGTGGAGGGAGAGGAGAGGTGGAGGGAGAGGAGAGGTGGAGGGAGAGGGGAGGGGAGAGGAGAGGTGGAGGGAGAGGAGAGGGGAAGGGAGAGATGGAGGGAGAGATGGAGGGAGAGGGGAGGGGAGAGGAGAGGTGGAGGGAGAGGTGAGGGGAACGGAGAGATGGAGGGAGAGATGGAGGGAGAGGGAAATAAGAGGGGAGGGAGAGGGGAAGGGAGAGATGGAGGGAGAGGGGAAGGGAGGGATGGAGGGAGAGATGGAGGGAGAGGGGAGGGGAGAGGAGAAGTGGAGGGAGAGGAGAGGGGAAGGGAGAGATGGAGGGAGAGATGGAGGGAGAGGGGAGGGGAGAGGAGAGGTGGAGGGAGAGGTGAGGGGAACGGAGAGATGGAGGGAGAGGGGAAGGGAGAGATGGAGGCAGAGGTGAGTGGAGCAGAGAGTGATGCACAGCCAGACTCCTCAATCATGGGCTGCTGGGTCCGAACACTGGGCCTCTGTGTGTGGAGGTGAAGGCCACTGGGAGATGCTATCTTTACCACTGATACAATGGCTTCATAGACAGAGCCAGAGCAGGGCCAGTCAGGCAGAGTCTAGGGTAAAGCGCAGAGCTACAGTCAGGATGATTACGCCACCTGCTGGTAGTCAAGTTCACAAGTGCTTCTGTTTTTTGGGAAATTAAGTAGTGAAATTGAGAGAGATTGGACTGAGCTGCTGGAATTGGTGCACTTTAAACACACACACACACACACACACACACACACACACACACACACACACACACACACACACACACACACACACACACACACACACACACACACACACACACACACACACACACACACACACACACACACACACACACACAGGTTTAACTATATTTTGTACAGAGACCCATTGTTCTTGTCATTAACTATTCTTTCTGTGGCAGCATAGACATTGCATCTATCCTTCTATTGATGTAGTTTAGTGCAGAGTTATTTTGCAGAGTCATTTTCCCTCTCTCAGTACTCTGGGAGCCCCAGGCTCAGTGGGTTTGGATGCATAATGGCAAGGGCTATTTCCCTTGGCATACTCTGAGCCCTTTCTCATGACGAAACGTTTTGGCTGGCTCGGAAGGAGGGAAGATGAGAAAGGAGGAAAGGAGAGGTAGAGTGGTACATTTTGCCATTCAAACAGCGAGAACAGAAACTAGGTCTCTCTCTCTCTTTCTTTCTTTCTCTCTCTCTCTCTCTCTCTCTCTCTCTCTCTCTCTCTCTCTCTCTCTCTCTCTCTCTCTCTCTCTCTCTACCTCTCTCTCTCTCTCTCTTCTCTTCTCTTCTCTTCTCTTCTCTTCTCTTCTCTTCTCACTTACCTTACCTCCCTCTCCTCTTTCTGACCTCTTCTCTCTCCCTTATACCCTCTCTCTGTCCTCCCCCTCACACGTTATACCAGTCAACTGATGCTTTCAAATAAACTCTAGAATGATTTTTATGGAATTCCGGGAATTCTGCCTGGAATAGAATTCCACAACGATCCATTTGTCTGAGTACAGTCGTCTATTTTTCATTATGATATGAATCACAAACCTCAAAGAGTAAAACACAAGCAGAATTCCAGACTAAAATGCAATCATAACACTACGATAAATTGGTCAAGACGGTCATCTGAGCTCAGTGGTATTAGGGCTAAATTCAAGCTAATGTTTTTAGGTAATCCTCAAGCCTCACACAATCACTGACCCAGAGAAACCATGACCTACAAACAGCAGTAGGAATTACAGAGCAGAGCAGACCAGCACAGGAAGGGAGGCATCTCGCCTCAACTATTTCTCCTCCAGCCTCCAAATATGTACTCTACAGAACTACGTTTCTTCAGGGTATTTTGCTTTGCTGAGGCAGAGTAGCTACCAGACCTGGGTTCACAGGTGAAATCCTTTCAAATACTACAAATATATTCTGAAATGGTTTTTAAATACAATTCAAACACACTATAGTGGCAGCAGCAGGAAAAGAAGCAGAACTAATTGGAAGGAGAATGTGCAAATAAGACCACCTGTTTTTTTATTTTATTTTGTGGTGGGGGGGCAAATTTGCACCCTATTCCCTATTTAGTGCACTAGTTTTGACCACACAGAGAGAGACATAGAACACAGCCTGATTTGGGACATAGCCCTAATCCGAGAAGCTGGCTGAGAGCTGACCTGTTTTTACGACGGGAGGCGTCCTGTGCCTGTGAACAATTTTCATTCTTTTCATTGTAGGCTTGACTTCCTAACCTCCCTCGTTAATAAAATGAAACGCAGATAGATCAGCTTCAAAGACAGTCCACCACTATAATGACGAGGGGTGGACTTCTCAGCTACTGTTTCTAGAGTAGTTCTCTACAGGGTGTTTTCTGTTACTGTTTACAAATCATAGATCGTTTTTACAGGTGTTGAATAAGACTTGAATATTTAAAATGATTGAACTTGTTTCACAACAAAAGGATGAATCAAATAATGTCTCTCTCAGTTGTGTCTTGTATTCTCTCTCTCTCTCTCTCTCTCTCTTTCTCTCTCTTTTAATAGGTAGTCTGTGCTTCTCATATTTCCACAGACACCAAACTGTGGGCATAATCTTCTTGGTAGTCTGTTCAAAGGCTTGGAAAGACAGAGAGAACAAAGATAGGAAAGAAAGAAAATACAGAGTAAAGAAAGAGAGAGAGGGAGAGAGAGAGGGAGAGAGAGAGGGAGAGAGAGAGGGATAGAGAGAGGGAGAGAGAGAGGGAGAGAGAGAGAGAGAGAGAGAGAGAGAGAGAGAGAGAGAGAGAGAGAGAGAGAGAAAGAGAGAGAGAGAGAGAGAGAGGGAGAGAGAGAGGGAGAGCGAGGGAAAGACAGAGAGGGAGAGAGAGAAGGAGATATTATCTACCTCACTTGCTTGGCAATGTTAACATGTGTTTCCCATGCCAATAAAGCCCCTTGAATTGAATTGAATTGAGAGAAAGACAGAGAGGTAGAGAGAGAGGGAGAGAGAGAAAGACAGAGAGGTAGAGAGAGAGAGAAGATTTGATTAGGATCTCTTCCTCATTTGGAATAATTTTCCAAGAATTAAACTACAATGTATAAATACGATCACATTTTTCACATTTAACACACTGTTGCAAACAGACATAATACACTGACATATTGACCAGATAAATACTCAGAGAGAGAGAGAGAGAGAGAGAGAGAGAGAGAGAGAGAGAGAGAGAGAGAGAGAGAGAGAGAGAGAGAGAGAGAGAGAGAGAGAGAGAGAGAGAGAGAGAGAGAGAATGTTGCCCAATTCATAGTAAATGCATGCCTGCTCTGCTCTTGTCTGTGTAGTAAAATGAGGGCCAACTGGATGCCTGTTGCAGTCACTGCCACATCCAGTGTAAAATATGGTCTGTCAGGCCTGGTGAACCAGACCAGAGGGATACACAATTCTGGGACAATCTGACAACACAAGAAAACTAAAAGTTAAAGAATAGATACATTTGCGTATGA
This sequence comes from Salvelinus namaycush, assembly GCF_016432855.1. Taxonomy (NCBI): domain Eukaryota; kingdom Metazoa; phylum Chordata; class Actinopteri; order Salmoniformes; family Salmonidae; genus Salvelinus; species Salvelinus namaycush. Next base: position 2,097,045 of record NC_052308.1, read on the forward strand.
TGGATGCAGTATTTCTTTAATGTTAGAAAGGAAAGTTTCACAACCTGGGAAATGATGTGATCACAAAACGAATCAGTCCATTCCATTAGGGATTACAGGGATTCTGGACTGGTCTGACCCAGACTGAGCTCCAGTAGCAAGATGGCCTGTTCCCAGACATGAGCTGAACCCTGAGGTAACAGGATTAAACTGTCTGATCACCTTCCACCTCTCACTGTTAACTCCCAGATTCTCCCCCACTCTTCCCCTTTTCTCTGTCCCTGTTTCTCCCCTCTCCCACTGGCTCTGTTCCTTCCCCCTTTCCGCCTGGTCCTGTGTTGCTCTGCCATGCTGGCATATTTACAGATCTCTTGCCACCTTGCCCTGTCAGCTGGGTGGTTGGTACCATTGGACATCCTGTTGGCTAAATGAGCCGAGTTCTGCTTGTCCCTGACATGTCTCCATAACATATTCCTCAACCTCGGAGTCTCTAATTATCACCTCACAGTGAACACAGCCTGAACACTGAAACATCTGAGACTTATAGGAAGATATATATTATAGGAAGCGATACATATTATAGGAAGACATATATATTATAGGAAGACATATATATTATAGGAAGAGATATATATTATAGGAAGATATATATTATTGGAAGACATATACATTATAGGGCTGCAGGTTAATTCATCTCTCTATCTCTGTTTTGATCTATCTTTCTCCCTCTGTCTCAGTCTCTACCTTCTCTCTTTCTCTTTCCTTCTCTTTTCTTCTCTCTCATTCTCTCTCTCTCTCTACTTGGTTCTCTCATAACCCTCTCCCTCCCTCCCTCTCTCTCTACTTGGTTCTCTCATAACCCTCTCCCTCTCTCTCTCTCTCTACTTGGTTCTCTCATAACCCTCTCCCTCCCTCCCTCTCTCTCTACTTGGTTCTCTCATAACCCTCTCCCTCCCCCTCTCTCTCTCTCTACTTGGTTCTCTCATAACCCTCTCCCTCCCTCCCTCTCTCTCTACTTGGTTCTCTCATAACCCTCTCCCTCCCTTTCTCTCTACTTGGTTCTCTCATAACCCTCTCCCTCTCTCTCTCTCTACTTGGTTCTCTCATAACCCTCTCCCTCTCTCTCTCTCTACTTGGTTCTCTCATAACCCTCTCCCTCCCTCTCTCTCTACTTGGTTCTCTCATAACCCTCTCCCTCCCCCTCTCTCTCTCTACTTGGTTCTCTCATAACCCTCTCCCTCCCCCCCTCTCTCTCTACTTGGTTCTCTCATAACCCTCCCACTCTCTCCCTCCCTCCCCCTCTCTCTCTCTACTTGGTTCTCTCATAACCCTCCCACTCTCTCCCTCCCTCCCTCTCTCTCTACTTGGTTCTCTCATAACCCTCTCCCTCCCTCCCTCTCTCTCTACTTGGTTCTCTCATAACACTCCCACTCTCTCTCTCCCTCCCTCTCTCTCTCTCTCTCTCTCTCTCTACTTGGTTCTCTCATAACCCTCCCACTCTCTCCCTCCCTCTCTCTCTCTCTCTACTTGGTCCTCTCATAACCCTCTCCCTCCCTCCCTCTCTCTCTACTTGGTTCTCTCATAACCCCCTCTCTCCCCCCTCCCCCTCTCTCTCTCTACTTGGTTCTCTCATAACCCTCCCCCTCTCTCCCCCCCCTCCCCCTCTCTCTCTCTCTAGTTTCTACATTCCACTGTCAGTTCCACTAGGATCCCTGAGGGAGTATCGTGGAGGAAAGTGGATATGAGCAATAATGAAAAGAGAAAAACTATAAGTTGAAAGGTTTTCCTTTGCCAGTAATTGTTATTTCTGTTCCCCTTATTTTCTTTGTTTTAAGTGTGTAAATTAATTCTCACTCTTTTGCTCAAGCTTTATGTTGTCTTTTTTTTGGTCTTTTGTTGTGACTCAAAACCAAGATCCAACAGAATGTGTTCTCTTTCATCGTCTCCATATGTAGAAGCAGATACATCGCTAATAATTACCCTCTGACAAGCAACAAGATGCCATGGCCCAGCGTCTAAACTCACTGAGAACTGAGGAGAAGGGGAAATCCCAGATACAGTACTGTTATTATTCAGTCACAGCAAAATAAGTGAGAAGTCAAAGAAAAAGGAGAGAGGAGAAAAGATGAGAGGAGAGGAAACGAGAGGAGAGGAAATGAGAGGAGAGGAGAGTACGACTGGGCACTGAACTGACAGTCACCTGAATCAACACAAACATTCTGCAGCACACCTCTGAATAAACTTAGGTTTAATGAAAAACACATTCCAAGGATCCAAATGTGTCATATTATGTGCTGTGTGTTTAATCCCCATCTCTATTTGGGATTTTCTATAGTGTATACCAAAATCCCCCCTGTCTATAGCTGATCTGAATTCTTTCAGGATGGGTCAGAGAGAGGCCTTGGAAACAGCTGAGTCAAAATGAATATGGTATGAAATATTATTCCCTCCCCCTCCACTGTGACATAACGGCAGTGAAGGTTTAGCGGGGTTCTTCCCATGCTGTAGCCAGTACCTCTCCTGCATCTCCACATGGCTCAGACCTGTGAGCTTCTCCACTGACGTCTGGGGTGCAGCCTGGCCTATAGCAGCCCCACCCAGCCAGCCTCTAGCCTAACCCACCACCTCTAGACCTACCCCCTGTCTTCCAAGCCTACCCACAACCACACCCCCAGGTTCTACTCTTACCCCAGTCTTCCAAGCCTACCCACAACCCACAACCGCACCCCCAGGTTCTACTCTTACCCCTGTCTTCCAAGCCTACCCACAACCGCACCCCCAGGTTCTACTCTTACCCCAGTCTTCCAAGCCTACCCACAACCCACAACCGCACCCCCAGGTTCTACTCTTACCCCTGTCTTCCAAGCCTACCCACAACCGCACCCCCAGGTTCTACTCTTACCCCAGTCTTCCAAGCCTACCCACAACCCACAACCACACCCCCAGGTTCTACTCTTACCCCAGTCGCACCCCGGGCCCAAACCCTACTCCCAGCCTCACCCACCAATCACAACCCATCTCCCAGCCTCACCCATCAATCACAACCCATCTCCCAGCCTCACCCACCAATCACAACCCTATTCTCAGCCTCCCCCACTGAACACAACCCATCTCCCTCCACCTGTCCTGTTTTCCTCCCCCAACCTCCCCCACTGAACACAACCCATCTCCCCCAACCTCCCCCACTGAACACAACCCATCTCCCCCAACCTCCCCCACTGAACACAACCCATCTCCCCCAACCTCCCCCACTGAACACAACCCATCTCCCCCAACCTCCCCCACTGAACACAACCCATCTCCCCCAACCTCCCCCACTGAACACAACCCATCTCCCTCCACCTGTCCTGTTTTCCTCCCCCAACCTCCCCCAGACAACCTTGTTAACGTGTCTTAACTCCCTCAGACTCAGTGTGAAACTAAACACGTCGTCTTGAGGCTCATTCTAGTGGATGTCAATCATTGGTTTTCTGCTCTGTGTGGTTGATGAAAATGAATTCCATCATCCAATATTTTTTGAATCCAATAGGGTATGACTCCAACCATCTGCCTCCTGTGTCTGCAGTACTGCTGTCTTTCTGAGAGTTCAGACCTGGGTTCAAATACTATTTGAGATCATTTCAAATACTGTATATGTATCATGACACAAGGCCAGAAGCAGATGCAGACACAGTAGGCAGATGGTTGGAGTCATACCCTATTGGATTCAAAAATATTGTAAGACAAGAGAATGGTCGTGGACAGGCAAAAAGGGTCAAAACCAGTTCAGAGTCCAAAAGGTACCGAAGGGCAGGCAGATTTAAGGGCAGGGCAGTCAGGATGATCAGGCAGGCAAGACAGTAGTCCAGAGTCAGGCAGGGGTTAAAACCAGGAAGACAAGCAAAAGATAATATATATATATTTTTAAACAGAGTACAGCGAAAAACACCCTCGTTGACTTGACTAAATATACAAGATGAACTGGCACAGAGAGACAGGAAACACATGGATAAATACACCGGGGAAAATAAGCGACACCTGGAGGGGGTGGAGACAATCACAAGGACAGGTGAAACAGATCAGGGCGTGACAATATGTAATTGACTGTGATTCATTTTGCTTGGTGCAACTAAACCAGGAGCATAGACTCAAAAGTCCAAACCCGGGACATCTGGAATTCTAGGCAGCTGGTAAAGCAAACACTTAAAGCATTTGAAATGTTTCAAATACTATTTGAACCCAGGTCTGCTGAGAAGTTCTCTGCTAAGACAGTTTATGGCATCTGGTTAAGAAAGATAGAGAAAGACACAGGGTTACTGAACAGCTGGAGTTTTCTCTAGTGAGCTTGGCTATCTCTTTAGTGAGTCATTATGTCTGTAAATAGCAGTGTTTGTTATGTATCTCAGAGCTATTAGCCAGGTTAATGAAGACCTTATTGTTTGTTATGTATCTGAGCTGTTAGCCAGGTTAATGAAGACCTTATTGTTTATGTATCTGAGCTGTTAGCCAGGTTAATGAAGACATTATTGTTTGTTATGTATCTCAGAGCTGTTAGCCAGGTTAATGAAGACCTTATTGTTTGTTATGTATCTGAGCTGTTAGCCAGGTTAATGAAGACCTTATTGTTTATGTATCAGAGCTGTTAGCCAGGTTAATGAAGACCTTATTGTTTATGTATCTGAGCTGTTAGCCAGGTTAATGAAGACATTGTTGTTTATGTATCTGAGCTGTTAGCCAGGTTAATGAAGACCTTATTGTTTATGTATCTGAGCTGTTAGCCAGGTTAATGAAGACATTATTGTTTATGTATCTGAGCTGTTAGCCAGGTTAATGAAGACATTATTGTTTATGTATCTGAGCTGTTAGCCAGGTTAATGAAGACCTTATTGTTTGTTATGTATCTGAGCTGTTAGCCAGGTTACTGAAGACCTTATTGTTGTTTATGTATCTCAGAGCTGTTAGCCAGGTTAATGAAGACCTTATTGTTTGTTATGTATCTGAGCTGTTAGCCAGGTTAATGAAGACCTTATTGTTTGTTATGTATCTGAGCTGTTAGCCAGGTTAATGAAGACCTTATTGTTTATGTATCTGAGCTGTTAGCCAGGTTAATGAAGACATTATTGTTTATGTATCTGAGCTGTTAGCCAGGTTAATGAAGACATTATTGTTTATGTATCTGAGCTGTTAGCCAGGTTAATGAAGACCTTATTGTTTGTTATGTATCTCAGAGCTATTAGCCAGGTTAATGAAGACCTTATTGTTTATGTATCTGAGCTGTTAGCCAGGTTAATGAAGACCTTATTGTTTATGTATCTGAGCTGTTAGCCAGGTTAATGAAGACATTATTGTTTATGTATCTGAGCTGTTAGCCAGGTTAATGAAGACCTTATTGTTTGTTATGTATCTGAGCTGTTAGCCAGGTTAATGAAGACCTTATTGTTTATGTATCTGAGCTGTTAGCCAGGTTACTGAAGACATTGTTGTTTATGTATCTCAGAGCTATTAGCCAGGTTAATGAAGACCTTATTGTTTGTTATGTATCTGAGCTGTTAGCCAGGTTAATGAAGACATTATTGTTTATGTATCTCAGAGATGTTAGCCAGGTTACTGAAGACCTTATTGTTCCAGACAGAAATCTAGAAACACATTTTCTATTGTTTGTCCCATAACTGTCAAAATATATGAACTTATTTGAATTGGGCTGTCAAATCACTAAGTATTGAAGTAATTGTTTTCACACGTAAGTTGAAAATAGGTCTGCTTGTGAATGTGTCATGTATAGTTTATGAATTTGTCATAAAGTCATTATGTCTCGCTTACTCTCTCTCGCTCTCTACCACACCTGCTGTCTCGACCGCTGAATGCTCAGCTATGAAAAGACTATTGTCATTTACTGCTGCGGTGCTGACCTGTTGCACCCTCTACAACCACTGTGATTATTATTTGACCCTACTGGTTATCTATGAACGTTTGAACATCTTGAAGAACGATATGGCCATGTACTGTTTTAATCTCCACTCTGTACAGCCAGAAGAGGACTGGCCACCTCTCAGAGCCTGGTTCCTCTCTACCCAGCACAGCCAGAAGAGGACTGGCCACCCCTCAGAGCCTAGTTCCTCTCTAGGTTTCTTCCTAGAGTTTTTCCTAGCCACCGTGTTTCTGCATTGCTTGTTCTTTGGGTTTTTAGGCTGGGTTTCTGTATAAGGACTTTGTGACGTCTGCTTATGTAAAAAGGGTTTTATAGATAGTCTTAGCTCCAAAAAACAGTTTCCCAGACTCAAGGTAAGTCTAGCCTGGTCCTAGATCTTTTTTTGCTGTCTTACCAAGTCCATGAGACAATTACCATACAATGGCAAGACGGCACAAACACATCTTGGACCAGGCTAGGTTAAGCCTATATATTCTTGTACAAAAAAGCCCTTTGAGGGGAGATTCTATATTGAGTCCAGGAGCAGAGTAGGTAGGCTTCATCGCTGTATGTCAAAACCAGCCTATACTGCAGCATGGTATTTAGCTCAGCCACAAGCTGGTATAGGGTGCCATCTAATGGAGACTGATGGAACACTGTTCTCTAGTCTATTCTCACCATTCACTCACAAACTTGCAGTGTTGTTAATTAAAACCTCTACAGGATCGGTGTCCCCCACCCCCCGCGGGATGGTTGAGCTAATGTAGGCTAATGTGATTAGCATGAGGTTGTAAGTAACAAGAACATTTCCCAGGACATAGACATATCTGATATGGGCAGAAAGCTTACATTCTTGTTAATCTAACTGCACTGTCAAATTTACAGTAGCTATTACAGTTAAATAATGCCATGCTATTGTTTCAGGAGGGTTCACAGCGATGAACTTGAAAAGTTATAAATCAATTTGGCACATTTGGGCGGTCTTGTTCTCCAGAAATTCAATGGTTCATTGTATCAGCGCCTGGGCTGGAATAATACATTATGGCCTTTCTCTTGGATTTCAAAGCTGACGGTACAAAACAAAATACAAAAAAAACAGTTGGTTTTATTCTTTCTATTTTCTTTTATCAGATCTAATGTGTTATATTCTCCTACATTCCTTTCACATTTCCACAAACTTCAAAGTGTTTCCTTTCAAATGGCATCAAGAATATGCATATCCTTGCTTCAATGCCTGAGCTACAGGCAGTTAGATTTGGGTATGTCATTATTGGCAGATCCTTAGAACATTTACATAATTTAGCAGATGCTCTTATCCAGAGCAACTTACAGTAGTGTGTACATTTTCATGGGAATCGAACCCACAACCCTGACATTGAAAGCACCATGCTCTACCACCTGGCCACACGGGACCCCGATGTCAATTGGTGATTTTTTGAGATAATGCCTATGTACTTGTTATGTATGTGTAATAAAGTGCTTATAGTACCCTTCAAATAAAGGAGGACCATATCCTTTCTCCTGATTGGGGAGGTACCATTTACAGTAAACGACTACCAACTCTGTTTGACATGTCAAAATACACACAACGAGCGAGAGTTTAACGGTTGGCTTAACTGACACCGACAGGAAGTCCACAACTCCAGTTCTGTTATTTAGCATAGCTCCACCAATCACGTGACAGCAGGGTGACAGGGTGTGGTTGGGTGCACTTGTCTTCGAGTCTGGCTGTCACAGACTGTTTCCTGATCTGAAGGAGAGGAGACAGACCCGGGCTGTAACAGTAGGGGGGAGAGGAGCATCATGTCCATGGCCATGGCTTACCAACAGAAGCTAGCTGAGAAGCTCACCATCCTCAACGACAGAGGGAGAGGGGTGCTGCTGCGTATGAACTACATTAAGAAGGTGAGAGAGGAGGAGGGAGGTCTGTTGAGGAGAATGGCGACACTTAAAAAAAAAAAAAGGAACTTGAAAGAAAGTCACAGGTTTTTCTCCTGATACATTCACAGCTTTTTGCCCTGTTTGTGATGGAGAACAGTGTGGATGGAAACACTGGCATGGGAAATGATCGATCATTAACATTCTAGAATTTTAAAAATCTCTCAATATAGTTAGCTTGGTGGCTGCTGCGGGTAAGAATATGTATTTTCTGAGTGTCAGCTTGCCGTGAAGAGGAAGTTCACACAGGAAACCAGACTGATCTACATCCACTCAGGCTTCGGCACACTCACAAAGCCTCAGCACAGATCTGCTATCTACTTTGTCCAAATATTGGTGTCACTTTAAACAAAACACAACCGAACTTTTCAGGCCCCATAAATAATTTATTAGGCCCATAATCCATGTCAGGAGCCTAATAAACGACATAGATTATACTAAATTCAATAGTTCATTTCCTGAATTGAGTGGATCAAAATGTCATTGACCCTAACCCCCACCCGGTTCTGTTCCAGACATGCTTGGATCCCAAGCTTCGGCCACAATACCTGACAGACAAGACCATGGAAGCATCTGTCAAATACATCAACAAGAAGTTCCCCAACATCGACTTCAGGGGGAATAGTGTAAGTAGCTGCCCTTAATCTGAATCCAATAAAAACGTTTAATGATAATCTGTCTAATGTGTCTAATGTGATATGTCATGAATGAAAGCAGCAGTATCTGGTAGGCGTCCAGAAACACAAGTCTGAGGTGATGGCGGCCATGTCCAGCTACTATGATTCCTTCATAGACGTCATGGAGTTCAGGGTGAGTCTTTCCAGATCACTGTTCCCCCCCCCCCCCCAGACCAGGTCCACTTATTTTATGTATTGCCGGTCAACTAATCATCAAGCCCTTCGTTAGTTCAATCAGGCATTCTAGTTCTGGAATACATGGAATGTGTGGAATTGGCTCGGGAAACACTATTCTATGCAGGTATTACTGCATTTGGTATTCAAAGCATAAAAACGACAATTATCCAAACAGAATTAACATATAAAGTGACTTTTTCTTTTCCTCCTCTGAATGAAATCATATAAATTTCAAGGGAAGTCAAATCGAGTTCTGTTATTATACAGAGGGAAGTGCGTCCTGTGCCTTATTCATTATGTGTGATGACTGACACAGTAGTGGACTGTAGGGGGGGGTCACGCAATAATAAAGAGACGATTGTGATGAGAATACACATAAAATTATACACATCAATATATCACCCAATTTCAGAATATAACATTTTAAAATATATTAAAATGCTGATACAACAAAAATAATACACTGTGATGTTTCGATCAATTTCTTTGGATAGGCTGTGGCATTTCTAAAAGGAGTCTGTATTATTCATAATGAGCCCATGAGGATAGCCATGAGTTGCAGGTGATTATTCCCTGTTGCTGTCTGTAGTGTTACAGAGCATCACGAACACATCAACCCACTGCATTATGTGATGTCTGTACTGTTACAGAGCAATACGAACACATTAACCCACTGCATTATGTGACGTCTGTACTGTTACAGAGCAATACGAACACATCAACCCACTGCATTATGTAACGTCTGTACTGTTACAGAGCAATACGAACACATTAACCCACTGCATTATGTGACGTCTGTACTGTTACAGAGCAACACGAACACATTAACCCACTGCATTATGTGACGTCTGTACTGTTACAGAGCAACACGAACACATCAACCCACTGCATTATGTGACGTCTTATCTGGCTGTACCGAGCCTGTGTTCTGACCACAGATTAACTATTTTTTTTTCCTTCAGGATCATGTTTATGAACTGCTGAATACAATTGATGCCTGCCAGTGCTTCTTCAACATTGTGAGTACAACATCCCACACTAGTAGATAGGATAGGGTATATACTTTGTCCCCTAGGGCCACTGTAAGTATCACAACATACAGTTCACTTATATGGTATCGTGTTAACCTACTTTTTAACCTGAATCATTAATTCAAAAACATGTCATGCATTTATTTATGCATTCATGTATTTATGCATTAATTTATTAATTCATGCATTTATTCATGCATTCATTTATTCATTCATTCCTTCAATTATTCATTCATTAGGCGGTGAACTTTGACTTCACCAAGAACTACCTGGATCTGATCATCACATATACGTCTGTCATCGTCATGCTTTCACGCGTCGAAGACAAGAAGGTCCTGGTGGGCATGTACAACTGTGCTCACGAGATGTCCAATGGCAGCAGGTGGGGCCGGTTACGTCTATCAACTATTCAAATACAGTCGATTTTAAGGAAGTGATTCAGAATTCAAAATTGGAATGGAAAACAATCCTCATTGAAAATGATTGAGCTCGTGTTCAATACATCTTTCATTGACATTTCTGAACAGACAATGAATTTATTAATTTTCATATGCAAATACCTAACCAGATCACATACTCGCAATGCAAGCTCATTTCACTCTTAATTAAATTTCTGACAGAAATGAGCTGACATAGGTTTTTCCCACTCATCCAATGGAAGATGGCATTTAAATGTCAGTTTATGATAGAAAACCTGATGTTTTCATCATTCCTTAAAGGATGGTATTAGCTGCAGTACGGCTGGGCAAACACCCAGTCACAACAACTTAAATCCTCTGACTGGAGCTATCAATATAGCCAAGCATCTCAAAGATGATTACCCATAATTAATAGCTTTTTAATTGGCAATAACAACACATTCTTCCATTCATTTCCCAGAGTGCATTAACAGTACAATTACATTTTCAGTCCTCCCATTTCACACCATATTTATTTATGTAGCCAACATGGCAGGAGGACGTTTATCTTGATCAGACACTGAGGAGGAGGAAAATACTGCACAGACAGGAAACAAAGAAATTGAATGTCAGTCATTTTCCACCAGTTACTTCATAATAATCCTCAGTGGTAGAAGATGGAGAGCCACTGGAGTTTAGAAGGAGAGGTGTACCGTACTGTTACAGCAGGGTAGCCTAGGTGTTGGACTAGTAACCGAAAGGTTGCTGGATCGAATCCCCGAGCTGACAAGGTAAAAATCTGTTGTTCTGCCCCTGAACAAGGCAGTTAACCCACTGTTCCTAGGCCGTCATTGAAAATAAGAATTTGTTCTTAACTGACTTGCCTAGTTAAATTTAAAAAAAAATACAGCTCCCAACAGTGAAAATGAATGGATGGTGAATCTGATTTGTTTTTTTGTGTGGCCAAGAAAGAAGATGGAGTTATGGAGTGGCACCACATGATATTGATGTTGGCATGAGTTGGTACTGTACATGGCAGTGTATGTGTATACATTTATGAATGTGTGGTTGATTGACTAAGTCTTGATTGATTGGTTGATCCTCCAGTGACCCTGCGTACCCCCGCCTGGCTCAGATGTTTATGGAGTATGAACAGCCCATTAAGAAACTCACTGAGGAATTCGGCCCTCACACTAAGGTAATGTCAATTGCATATTCACATATATTCAATTCACATATTCACAAAGATGCCAGAGATTCCGAGTTGGATGACAGTTTGGAAAAAAAATCCCAGTCGGATCTCGTTTTTTTTCTTGACCGCACTGATATCGGAAGTCATAGATTTCTGAGTTCGCCGTTGTTTTGAACACAGCGTTAGTCTTAGCGCAGGGAGGGAGAAAGCAGCAGAGGATCCGCCTCTCACGGTCCCTGCTCTCTCCTTCCTTTCCTCCGGTGAGACTGACCAGAGAGAGGGGACACCTTTTTTCCCCCTGATGGTGAAACTCAAGTCACACCGAATCTGCCTCATGCACAATTCATGTTGTTCCTAGGACTAGAAAAAGTTAAATACTCCTCGATATTAAAATAGACATGACGAGCTGCTAATAATAATAAAAAACGCGGAGCTATCGATACACTTGGCTACTCATTCAATGCAGCGCGACTGGAAGTAAGGAGAAGCACATTTTATGTTTTGTAATAGTGTTGAATAAAAACAGTGTTGACAGTGCTGAATATATATATATTTTACAATAACCCTTTGCTGGATTATTTGACAGTCTCTTTGTGGTCAGGGTTTTAAAAGTTATAAAATCTTACGTAGGCTAGTATCAAACACTGCTGTGGCCAGGGTCGTGGAAGTTCTGTAGGCACGGTGATTTGATCTATCCGATTGGCCAGCACAGCTGGCAAACTCGATTTAGCCACAGATCCCCTATCACCAGATAGGCAGAGTTTGTCATTTCAGACAAATTAAATGGTGCAAAATTAAAACACTTTGTTTACCCGATGCTCAGGGCTTCTGAATCAAGCGCGTCTACCACCAACAGCGCAACACAATTTAAAAAAAAAAGGAACGCAAGCCTTTATAACACAGCCTTTATCGTGGCTTGAAGATCGACCAGTTGATCGTGATCAACCGGTTGGTCACCACTGCACTAGGGTAAATTCACGATTGTATATTCTCTAGGGTAATGTTAACTGTATATTTAAAACGACTGTAAATGTTAGCGTGGGGCATTATTCCTGAATACCAATGGAGGTCATGATTTTTACTGCTATTCGGCCTTATAACGCTATCATGGAAATATAACTCTCCCTATCTCTCCCTCTCTATCTCGCGCCCTCTCTCTCTCTCCCTCTCACTCCCACCCTCTCCCTCCTTCCCCACTCCTCTCCCCCCTCTCTTCCCAGGCTGTGACGGGGGCCCTCCTGTCCCTACAGATGTTGTACCCCAGGAGGAACCTTCCTGCAGAACAGTGGCGCAGCGCTCAGCTCCTCAGTCTCCTCAGCGCACCTGCTGCCATGCTGGACCCTGCCTGCTGCGACACCGTGAGACTCCCCTTTACCGCATCTCTCTCCCTCTTCTCTCCTATCCTCCTCTCCTCTCCCCCCTCTTCTCTCCTCTCCTCTTTTTCCTCTTCTCTCTCCCCCTCTCCTCTCCTCTTCTCTCTCCCCCTCTCCTCTTCTCCTCTTCTCTCCTCTCCCCCCTCTTCTCTCCTCTCCCCCCCTCTTCTCTCCTCCTCTTTTTTCCTCTTATCTCTCCCCCCTCTTCTCTCTCCCCCTCTCCTCTTCTCCTCTTCTCTCTCCCCCTCTCCTCTCCTCTCCCCCCTCTTCTCTCCTCTCCTTTGGACCCTGCCTGCTGTGACACTGTGAGACTGTCCTTTCCCCTTTTCTGCTCTATTCTGTTTTCTTTTCTCTTCATCTCTTATCTTCTGTTTTCTTATCTTTTCCTCTCTTCACTTTTTCTATTTTATTTTCCTCTTCTGTCCCCCCTCCCTAGAATGTCCTGTCTGCTGATTTCAAAGGCAGCCGCTGGCGTCTTTGATGTACCATAGTGTTCTGTGTTAGTCTCTGTGCCCCGTGGTTCTCTTCATGTGGGATTCAAAACTTCAGCCAAGAAACGGAGACCACTACACAAACACACAGTGTATACCTAATATCATGGCACATAATATATTTTGTAATGAGTATTGTGTCTGGATACAAATCCCTTTTAGAAGAAGTTAGCGTGTGTGTCTGCAACAGCAAAATATGATCGTCAGCGTGTATGTTGTGTTATCATAAAGTACAATAATTCACATGACATCAGTAAATAATCACAAACAACTATTGATGACTTATTGTTAACTAATTAAATGACTAACTTGTGTTTCCCACAGATGGCCTGTGAGTACTTGTCCTTAGAGGTGATGGAGCGCTGGATCCTTTGTGAGTGCTAGCTATTATCTTCAGACTCAGTCTAGGCTACCTTCTGGGGGAAAAAAAGGCTTTAGTGGTTGAACTCTATTCCCCATATTCACGCTGATCTCTCCTCTCCTCCAGTGGGTTACCTGCTGTGTCATAGCAGTCTGAACACCAACCAGTCATCTCAGGAGCTGTGGAAGATGGCCCTACGCAGTGGCCTTTATCTCACCATCATCAGGGACGAGACAATCAACATCCATAAGATCACAGAGGACCACTTCGATGGCCTGAAAGGGTATGACATTATTATGATATTTACCCTCTGTCCTCAGAGTGATTGGACTGGGTGTCAAGCTGATTCTAGTTCCCAATGTTCTGGGCCCTGGTTCCCAATGTTCTGGGCCCTGGTTCCCAACGTTCTAGGCCCTTCTTTCCAATGTTCTGGGCCCTGGTTCTCAATGTTCTGGGCCCTGGTTCTCAATGTTCTGGGATCTGGTTCTCCAATGCTCTTGGAGACAACAAAAAACATTGCTGGTTAGCATATTTTAGCGTATTTAACAATGCTCCTACAAAGGTTTTGGTTAGCATATTTTCACATATTTAGCAATGCTCCTACAAAGGTTTTAATTGAATTATGATGGTGGCTCTAAGGTGATGTTGGTAGAGGCCCTGTCTGGTAACGTGTACTGTACTGAACTATAATCTGGGCAAAACTGGTCAATTTTTGTCAGCTCCATTCTTACTGATCGCCCTTCCTCGTTTCGTTGTGACAGGTACAGTAAGCGTATCGCAGATATCAAAGAATGCCGCGAGCATGTGATAGTCAACAGGTGAGTTATCTGCTTGTGTATAAAACTATTATTTATTTTTACTCAAACTGAGCCTGAAATGATGGACCTGCTTCAGATAGTGCCACCAATTGGTTGAACGGTCTCCCATTTTAACATCAACAACAAGTAGCACTCTTTTTCATGGTCTTTCGAGACGGATTTGAACCAGCAACCAGGGCCACCATATGATTAACTGTTTAAAGTCAAGAATATAGATAACTATGTGTGTTGTCATATGTATACCAGTGGAGCCATGCACAGAGAGAGGAGAGGTTTCCTGAGGAATGCCTTGAAGGAGCTGGTCAAAGTCCTGGAGGATGAACCTGGACTTCTGGGACCCAAGGTACATAACCTCATTTAGTTGATCTGGCTAATAGTGCCAATCTATTGCATGTTCAGCTTCCCTGTATGTTTTACCATGGTCATCAGAGATACATTACATTATTGGCATTGACCTCTCATTCTGTACAATACTAAACAGACAAACTGCTCTGTGTTTATTTCCGAGCTCTCTATGTTCAGTACATGACTATGGTCAAACAGTGATGGGTCTTTTGCTAAATATTTGTTTTATTTTTTCTCTCACTCTACCCCCCCCCCCCCCCCCCCCCCACCCTTTAAATATCAATCCATCCCCTAGGTGCTGTTTGTCTTCATGGCTCTGTCGTTTTCCCGTGACGAGGTTCTGTGGCTCGTCAGATATTCAGAGAATATTCCCAAGACCAAGACTCCAGAGGACTACGTAGACTCGTACGTTTGAAGTTAGACCCACAGCAGACCCTCTAACCACAGCAGACCCTCTAACCACAGCAGACCCTCTAACCACAGCAGACCCTCTAACCACAGCAGACCCTCTAACCACAGCAGACCCTCCTGCCATGCCACTTTCTATCAATCTCCAATGTCAGCCATAAATATATACAGTACCATATTAGCATGCTGAGCAGAATGCATGAAAAATATGTTTCAGTTTCAAGCGGCTCTCCTGTACATTTTAAAGTTTTGCAAGTTGCACCTAACATTAGCATTCAAGTCACACAACTAAACAATGTAGAAGAAGCTTATACAACAGCTACTGTGTCTGGCTGTTAAAGCACAGTTTAGTCCTACTGTTGATACAGTAGTCACTAGTTAATGTACTGTATATTCCTACTAGTTTTATGTGTTCATATACACAGTTTAGTCCTACTGTTGATACAGTAGTCACTAGTTAATGTACTGTATATTCCTACTAGTTTTATGTGTTCATATACACAGTTTAGTCCTACTGTTGATACAGTAGTCACTAGTTAATGTACTGTATATTCCTACTAGTTTTATGTGTTCATATACACAGTTTAGTCCTACTGTTGATACAGTAGTCACTAGTTAATGTACTGTATATTCCTACTAGTTTTATGTGTTCATATACACAGTTTAGTCCTACTGTTGATACAGTAGTCACTAGTTAATGTACTGTATATTCCTACTAGTTTTATGTGTTCATATACACAGTTTAGTCCTACTGTTGATACAGTAGTCACTAGTTTTATATGTGTTTGCTGCAGGCAGATGGCTGAGCTCCTGTTCTACATGGAGAGGTTGAGGACCCTGATGACTAAGTACACCCGTGTGGTGCAACGCTACCATGTCCAGTACCTGGCCCAGTTTGATGCCCTGCTCCTCAATGACACCATGCAGGTACTGGGGGGGGGGGGGGGGGGGGGGGGGGGGGTGTATTCCAAACGAATATTCAAAACTCCTTGCACACAGAACACCCAGCTGGTGATGGTGATATAACTGAGTAGAACAATCCTTCTACACCAGACGGACAACATTACCTACATCCTTCATTCCTATACATTTCAAAGCAATAAAATAGAGACACAATACAATGTGGTGTACCTCAAGGATCTACTCTTGGGCCTTTATTATTTCAGAGCATACCGAAATAATAGCTTCTATTACTGTTTTGACTGTTCTGTCCTGTAGAATATGTATGTCTGTCCAGAAGAGGAATCAGTCCTGATGACATCATTTGTCTCAACACTGTCTGCACTGACTATCAAGCAAGGTAAACAAAATGTATCTGAAATCTAGATTTGATATGTAATGCTAGGCCTACTTCATGTGTGATACTACCGCATGGGGCGGCAGGTAGCCTAGTGGTTAGAGTGTTGGACTAGTAACTGAAAGGTTGCAAGATCGAATCCCCGAGCTGAAAAGGTACAAATCTGTCGTTCTACCCCTTGAACAAGGCAGTTAACCCACTGTTCCTAGACCAGTTAACCCACTGTTCCTAGACCATCATTGTAAATAAGAATTTGTTCTTAACTCACGTGCCTAGTTAAATAAAGATAAAATGTCCCTCAACAGTGGAAAACGGAGAGGAGTTTGACTTCAGGGCTCTGAGACTGGACTGGTTAAGATTACAGGTATAGTACTTCACTTACCCTATAAATACTTTACAACTTTATCTACAACACACTGTGTCATGTTATAAGCCTACACTGTAAACACACTGTGTCATGTTATAAGCCTACACTGTAAACACACTGTGTCATGTTATAAGCCTACACTGTAAACACACTGTGTCATGTTATAAGCCTACACTGTAAACACACTGTGTCATGTTATAAGCCTACACTGTAAACACACTGTTCCATATTATAAGCCTACACTGTAAACACACTGTGTCATGTTATAAGCCTACACTGTAAACACACTGTGTCATGTTATAAGCCTACACTGTAAACACACTGTGTCATGTTATAAGCCTACACTGTAAACACACTGTGTCATGTTATAAGCCTACACTGTAAACACACTGTGTCATGTTATAAGCCTACACTGTAAACACACTGTTCCATGTTATAAGCCTACACTGTAAACACACTGTTCCATATTATAAGCCTACACTGTAAACACACTGTGTCATGTTATAAGCCTACACTGTAAACACACTGTGTCATGTTATAAGCCTACACTGTAAACACACTGTGTCATGTTATAAGCCTACACTGTAAACACACTGTGTCATGTCATAAGCCTACACTGTAAACACACTGTGTCATGTTATAAGCCTACACTGTAAACACACTGTTCCATATTATAAGCCTACACTGTAAACACACTGTGTCATGTTATAAGCCTACACTGTAAACACACTGTGTCATGTTATAAGCCTACACTGTAAACACACTGTGTCATGTTATAAGCCTACACTGTAAACACACTGTGTCATGTTATAAGCCTACACTGTAAACACACTGTGTCATGTTATAAGCCTACACTGTAAACACACTGTGTCATGTTATAAGCCTACACTGTAAACACACTGTTCCCACTCAGACCTCATGATAAGAAGCTATTTGTGTTTCTTCTGGACCAATATAATTGAAAACAATCACAGTAAAGTAATTTTTCCCCTGAAATTATTTAAAATTGAGATAGAAATGTCTCGATTGAACCTTTTAAACATGCCTTGTTGTGTCCAACTCAGATGGTGTCTGTAGTGTCCCAAGTGGATATATGTATTTTTGTTATATATTTAAATCATACTTAGTTAACATATTCTAAGTAAATTGGAACAATTTTAAATACATTTAATGCATTTAATGTCAATTGTATTTTATTAGCATTTAAGTACATTAAATACATTTAAAATTATCTAAATTGGGACACCTTTTCTGTACTTAAGTATATTGTTAGTGTATTAGATAAAGAACAAAACAAATATACTTGAATAGACCTTTAGTATATTGTATGTACTAAATATCATAAGGATAAATATCATAAATATCATATGGATATCATAAGGTGAATGCACCAATTTGTAAGTCGCTCTGGATAAGAGCGTCTGCTAAATGACTTAAATGTATGTATATTTCTCATGAATTATACATCTACTAAAATGGTTTTTGAATAAGAATTCCTGTATTGTCTTTACAAAAAAATATATATTTATAATATGTTTTCAAGTATACTTTTATAAAGACACTTCTCCTCATTAACCACATTAGCTATTATAATTAGCCATGTAATTAGCCAGTCTTGATTGACAGAGGTATCTAGTCAGCCAATGTTAACGTGTTATTTACAAAGTAGCTGTGGCTGGAGCAGCAATTTACAAGCGATACTTCAAAAACTGTGCACCGTTGGCATTTCAAACTTTCGTTGTTCACATTACTGGAATAAATTAAGATTTCAATACTTTAAAACTTCAGTTGCAGAAAAGGATGATGGGGAATATGCAAATGCTTGTGCACATGCGTTTTTGAAGGTTTACTTTATATATATTTTGTGGACATTTTAAGTTAAATATATTTTTTTGAAAGTATACTTAAGTATATTAAAACATTTACTCTCAGGAAGCATGTTTCTCAGCAGTGAAATAAATAAATAACTTGGGCGGCAGGTAGCCTAGTGGTTAGAGCGTTGGGCCAGTAACCGAAAGGTTGCTGGATCGAATCCCCGAGCTGACAAGGTAAAAATCTGTTGTTCTGCCCCTGAACAAGGCAGTTAACCCACTGTTCCAATGTAGGCCGTCATTGTAAATAAGAATTTGTTCTTAACTAACTTGCCTAGTTAAATAAAGATAAAAATAAACAATTGTTGTCATTGTCAACGTTCTCTGCACTCTTACGAACAGGAATTCAGAAAGTCCTTTCAAACTCATTATTGGCACTGAAACTACAACAGTATTTATACCCCTTGAATTTATTCTAATTTTGTTACAAAGTGGGATAAAAATGGATTTAGTTGTCATTTTTTGTTAACAATCTAAATAAAATACTCTGTCCAAGTGGAAGATTTCTATACATAAAAAAAAAATAAAGATTTGAAAGAAAGTAAATAACTGAAATATAGTCGTGGCATAAGTATTCAGCTCCCTCAGTCAATACATGCTAGAAATACAGTGATTGCAGAGGTGAGTCTTCATGGGTAAGTCTCTAAGAGCTTTCGACACCTGGATTGTGCAATATTAGCCCTGTATTCTTTTCATAATTCTTCAAGCTCTGTCAAGATGGTGTTTATGGCTACTTAGCAATTTTCAAGCAGATTTAAGTCGAAACTGTAATTTGGCCACTCAGGAACATTCATTGTCTTAGTAAGAAAGTCCATTGTAGATTTTGCCTTGTGTTGTAGTTTATTGTCCTGCTGAAAGGTGAATTTAAAGACTGAAAAACAATTAATTTGGAGTACACTTTTAATAAGTGCATTGAAGTGTGATGACAGCATATTTATAGTATACTATAAATATACAAGAAAAATAGATATAGTTTTCAAAGTATATTATTTGATTTTTTTGTATATTAAAATATATATTTTTTGCTCTTGGGGTGTCATATTTCCTCCCTACACCAGTGTATCAAGATGTCTGTGCTGTCTCATGTTACAGGCCTACACCAGTGTGTCCAAGGCCCCACTCTCCCTCAAGGAATACCCAGACCTGGCTAAAGTGATGAACATGACCCAATTCCACACCAAGATGTTGGACAACGTGCAGGAGATGCTTCACGAAACCTCCGATCTCTCCATCCTCTGGTCAGTCTGCCCCCCCATGGGCCCCATAGAAAAAACATCCTCTACTCCAGTGGTATTAAAAGTCAATAAGGGTTGTGACCCCTTGTGGCGTCATGGGGAATTGCAGTGGGGAAATTCTGTTGAAAAAAAAGGTTTCCCACTGAGAAAGTTTGAATACTGCTTCACTAGTCCCTACCCCCACTAGACCTTACCCCCACTAGACCTTACCCCCACTAGGCCCTACCCCCACTAGGCCCTACCCCCTCTAGTCCCTACACCCTCTAGTCCCTACACCCTCTAGTCCCTACACCCTCTAGTCCCTACCCCCACTAGTCCCTACCCCCACTAAACCCTACCACCACAAGTCCCTCTAGTCCCTACCCTCTCTAGTCCCTACCTCCACTAGACCCTACCCACACTAGACCCTGCCCCCTCTAGTCCCTACCCCCTCTAGTCCCTACCCCCACTAGTCCCTACCCCCACTAGTCCCTACCTCTCTAGTCCCTACCCCCACTAAACCCTACCACCACAAGTCCCTCTAGTCCCTAGCCCCACTAGTCCCTACCTCTAGTCCCTACCCCCAATAGTTTCTACCCCCACTAAACCCTAGTCCATATAGTCGCTACCCCCACTAAACCCTAGTCCCTCTTGTGCCTAC
Organism: Salvelinus namaycush; assembly: GCF_016432855.1. NCBI lineage: Eukaryota > Metazoa > Chordata > Actinopteri > Salmoniformes > Salmonidae > Salvelinus > Salvelinus namaycush. Next base: position 2,117,530 of record NC_052308.1, read on the forward strand.
TCCCACTAGACCCTACCCCCACTACTCCCTCATCCCTTGGTACTTCTGTAGATCAGAAGGGATTGGATAAAAGCAATATGGCAATAAGTCTACCTTGCCAATGACCTAGTCCAAGATATTACAGTATAGACAAATAATCTACTGTACATGATGTGCATAGGGTCTATGGCAGGGGTCCCCAACAGGGTCTATGGCAGGGGTCCCCAACAGGGTCTATGGCAGGGGTCCCCAACAGGGTCTATGGCAGGGGTCCCCAACAGGGTCTATGGCAGGGGTCCCCAACAGGGTCTATGGCAGGGGTCCCCAACAGGGTCTATGGCAGGGGTCCCCAATTTACATTCAGCTGCGGGCCGATTATATTGGGATACGTTAACATAACGCCGACTATTAGCCAGGCCTAATCGCCCAACATCAGTGCCCGACCTCACTAATGCTCTTGTGGCTTGATGGAAGCAAGTCACTGCAGCAATGTTCCAAAATCTAGTGGAAAGCCTTCCAGGAAGTGGAGGCTGTTATTGCTGGAAAGTGCAGACCAACCCGTGATTTTGGATTGAGATGTCCGACAAGCCGGTGTCCATATACTTTTGGTCATGTAATATGTGTGTGTATATGTACAGTACCAGTCAAAAGTTTGGACACACCTACTCATTCAAGGGTTTTTCTTTATTTGTACTATTTTCTACACTGTAGAATAATAGTGAAGACATCAAAACTATGAACAAACACATAGAATCATGTAGTACTTTTGACTGGTACTGTGTGTGTGTGTGTGTGTGTGTGTGTGTGTGTGTGTATATATAAAATATATATATATATATATATCACCCGTGGGCCGCCTATTGGGGAATATTGTTCTCGGGACTGGGGCCCACACATGTATTAAAAAAAACAGAACAACTCTTATCATTGATGAATTCAGCGTGTGAACCACTGATGTCTTAAACCAACACGTTCATGCACACCCTTTGGTTGTGTATGTCTAGCTCCTACCCTAAAACGAACTTCTGAGCCAATGAAGGTTGGAGCTGATATATGTAACACCATTGTTGCATACAAAATGGCAGCCTATTCCCTACGCAGACCACATGGTGTGTGTGTGTGTGTGTGTTAACCCTTTCACTCCTAAACACTGAAACATGTCTGTGTTCGTAATGCAGCTTCTACCCGCGGGTGTTTGAGAAGATGTTCTCTCAGAGCAGTGAGGAGGTTTCTATGCAGCGATACCTCATGTCTTTCCCTCTGGTCTGCTCCCACTTCAACCAGACTGTCCATCAGCTCTGTCCAGAAGAGGTCAGTACCCAGACACTATCGCAACTAAATCTACTATATACTACTGGAATAGGTTAAACTATATACTACTGGAATAGGTTAAACTATATACTACTGGAATAGGTTAGAGCATATACTACTGGAATAGGTTAAAGCATATACTACTGGAATAGGTTAAAGCATATACTACTGGAATAGGTTAAAGCATATACTACTGGAATAGGTTAAACTATATACTACTGGAATAGGTTAAAGCATATACTACTGGAATAGGTTAAACTATATACTACTGGAATAGGTTAAAGCATATACTACTGGAATAGGTTAAACTATATACTACTGGAATAGGTTAAACTATATACTACTGGAATAGGTTAAAGCATATACTACTGGAATAGGTTAAACTATATACTACTGGAATAGGTTAGAGCATATACTACTGGAATAGGTTAAACTATATACTACTGGAATAGGTTAAAGCATATACTACTGGAATAGGTTAAAGCATATACTACTGGAATAGGTTAAACTATATACTACTGGAATAGGTTAAAGCATATACTACTGGAATAGGTTAAACTATATACTACTGGAATAGGTTAAAGCATATACTACTGGAATAGGTTAAACTATATACTACTGGAATAGGTTAGAGCATATACTACTGGAATAGGTTAAACTATATACTACTGGAATAGGTTAAACTATATACTACTGGAATAGGTTAAACTATATACTACTGGAATAGGTTAAAGCATATACTACTGGAATAGGTTAAAGCATATACTACTGGAATAGGTTAAACTATATACTACTGGAATAGGTTAAACTATATACTACTGGAATAGGTTAAACTATATACTACTGGAATAGGTTAAACTATATACTACTGGAATAGGTTAAACTATATACTACTGGAATAGGTTAAACTATATACTACTGGAATAGGTTAAACTATATACTACTGGAATAGGTTAAAGCATATACTACTGGAATAGGTTAAACTATATACTACTGGAATAGGTTAAACTATATACTACTGGAATAGGTTAAACTATATACTACTGGAATAGGTTAAAGCATATACTACTGGAATAGGTTAAAGCATATACTACTGGAATAGGTTAAACTATATACTACTGGAATAGGTTAAAGCATATACTACTGGAATAGGTTAAAGCATATACTACTGGAATAGGTTAAAGCATATACTACTGGAATAGGTTAAACTATATACTACTGGAATAGGTTAAAGCATATACTACTGGAATAGGTTAAACTATATACTACTGGAATAGGTTAAACTATATACTACTGGAATAGGTTAAACTATATACTACTGGAATAGGTTAAACTATATACTACTGGAATAGGTTAAAGCATATACTACTGGAATAGGTTAAACTATATACTACTGGAATAGGTTAAAGCATATACTACTGGAATAGGTTAAACTATATACTACTGGAATAGGTTAAAGCATATACTACTGGAATAGGTTAAAGCATATACTACTGGAATAGGTTAGAGCATATACTACTGGAATATGTTAAACTATATACTACTGGAATAGGTTAAACTATATACTACTGGAATAGGTTAAACTATATACTACTGGAATAGGTTAAACTATATACTACTGGAATAGGTTAAACTATATACTACTGGAATAGGTTAAAGCATATACTACTGGAATAGGTTAAACTATATACTACTGGAATAGGTTAAACTATATACTACTGGAATAGGTTAAAGCATATACTACTGGAATAGGTTAAAGCATATACTACTGGAATAGGTTAAAGCATATACTACTGGAATAGGTTAAAGCATATACTACTGGAATAGGTTAAACTATATACTACTGGAATAGGTTAAAGCATATACTACTGGAATAGGTTAAACTATATACTACTGGAATAGGTTAAACTATATACTACTGGAATAGGTTAAACTATATACTACTGGAATAGGTTAAACTATATACTACTGGAATAGGTTAGAGCATATACTACTGGAATAGGTTAAAGCATATACTACTGGAATAGGTTAAACTATATACTACTGGAATAGGTTAAACTATATACTACTGGAATAGGTTAAAGCATATACTACTGGAATAGGTTAAACTATATACTACTGGAATAGGTTAAACTATATACTACTGGAATAGGTTAAACTATATACTACTGGAATAGGTTAAACTATATACTACTGGAATAGGTTAAACTATATACTACTGGAATAGGTTAAACTATATACTACTGGAATAGGTTAAACTATATACTACTGGAATAGGTTAGAGCATATACTACTGGAATAGGTTAAAGCATATACTACTGGAATAGGTTAAACTATATACTACTGGAATAGGTTAAACTATATACTACTGGAATAGGTTAAAGCATATACTACTGGAATAGGTTAGAGCATATACTACTGGAATAGGTTAAAGCATATACTACTGGAATAGGTTAAACTATATACTACTGGAATAGGTTAAACTATATACTACTGGAATAGGTTAAAGCATATACTACTGGAATAGGTTAAAGCATATACTACTGGAATAGGTTAAACTATATACTACTGGAATAGGTTAAACTATATACTACTGGAATAGGTTAAACTATATACTACTGGAATAGGTTAAAGCATATACTACTGGAATAGGTTAAACTATATACTACTGGAATAGGTTAAAGCATATACTACTGGAATAGGTTAAAGCATATACTACTGGAATAGGTTAAACTATATACTACTGGAATAGGTTAAACTATATACTACTGGAATAGGTTAAACTATATACTACTGGAATAGGTTAAAGCATATACTACTGGAATAGGTTAAACTATATACTACTGGAATAGGTTAAACTATATACTACTGGAATAGGTTAAAGCATATACTACTGGAATAGGTTAAACTATATACTACTGGAATAGGTTAAACTATATACTACTGGAATAGGTTAGAGCATATACTACTGGAATAGGTTAAACTATATACTACTGGAATAGGTTAAAGCATATACTACTGGAATAGGTTAAAGCATATACTACTGGAATAGGTTAGAGCATATACTACTGGAATAGGTTAAAGCATATACTACTGGAATAGGTTAAAGGTTATATCAAGGTTATTTAAATTCAGCTGTACTATTTCATATATATTGATTTTTTTCAGAAAAAATGTGTATATATATATATAACTACCCAGAACAGGTTCATGGAAAAACTCCTGGCCCTAATTCTGAAAAATATCAAGGTTGATATTGTAACGGCAGATTTCCTCCTCTTCGTCTGAAGAGGAGGTGTAGTGATCGGACCAAGACGCAGAGTAGAAAGTGTCCATTATTTAATGAAAGTAAAACAGAACACTTCAAGATACAAAACAACAAACGTAACCAAACCGAAAACAGTCCCGTGTGGCACGAACACTGACACGAGATACAAACACCCACAAACACACACGTGAACCCCGGCTGCCTAAGTATGATTCTCAATCAGGGACAACGATTGACAGCTGCCTCTGATTGAGAATCATACCAGGCCGAACGCACAAAACCCCAACATAGAAAACAACACATAGACAACCCACCCAACTCACGCCCTGACCATACTAAATAAATACAAAACAAGAGAAAACAGGTCAGGAACGTGACAGATATTGATAATTTTCAGAATTAGGGCCAGGTAAGGTCAGGAAACACTCCTGGCCCTAATAATTTAACCAGTGAGTGAAACATCTCAATCAACCTGAGAAAAACAAATACAAACTCTCTCTGAGTATCAGTGATTTAGTGTTGGGATAACTCTAAGGAACACCTCTTTCCTTGTCCTGGCTCATTGTGTCTTGTATCTTGCCTGTGTCTTGTCTTGTTGTCGTGGTGTGTCATGTCATGTCTGTGTCTAGACGGAGGGTGTTGAGAAGAGGAGTCTGCGTCTGTGTGTGACCTTCCTGGAGGAGATTGCCAAACAGACCAGCTCCGTCATCTTAGAGATCTGTAGCGAACAGTGCAACCTCAATGACCAGGTGTGTGTGTGTTCGAGATATGCAACCTCAATGACCAGGTGTGTGTGTGTTCGAGATATGCAACCTCAATGACCAGGTGTGTGTGTGTTCGAGATATGCAACCTCAATGACCAGGTGTGTGTGTGTGTTCGAGATATGCAACCTCAATGACCAGGTGTGTGTGTGTGTGTTCGAGATATGCAACCTCGATGACCAGGTGTGTGTGTGTGTTCGAGATATGCAACCTCAATGACCAGGTGTGTGTGTGTTCGAGATATGCAACCTCAATGACCAGGTGTGTGTGTGTGTTCGAGATATGCAACCTCAATGACCAGGTGTGTGTGTGTTCGAGATATGCAACCTCGATGACCAGGTGTGTGTGTGTTCGAGATATGCAACCTCAATGACCAGGTGTGTGTGTGTTCGAGATATGCAACCTCGATGACCAGGAATCTGGGGGAAGTGTACAGGTCACACAACTAATTAACTATAAGACTGATGCAGTCAATCGACAGTATTTAAAAAAAATATATATTATAACACTCCCGTAGTCACCACAGACGCCGTATAAAGATACAAAAAATGGGATCTGGGAGACTGTTCAATGGTCATTTCAATTCTAGATATTTAGCCATTGATAAAAAACAGATCCCAGGTTGTAGCTTTAATGTAGGAGTGCCTCTGTTGGAAGACTAAGGATGACTCTGAGAAGGTGTAGTAAGACTAAGTTGGAAGACTAAGGATGACTCTGAGAAGGTGTAGTAAGACTAAGTTGGAAGACTAAGGATGACTCTGAGAAGGTGAAGTAAGACTAAGTTGGAAGACTAAGGATGACTCTGAGAAGGTGAAGTAAGACTAAGTTGGAAGACTAAGGATGACTCTGAGAAGGTGTAGTAAGACTAAGTTGGAAGACTAAGGATGACTCTGAGAAGGTGAAGTAAGACTAAGTTGGAAGACTAAGGATGACTCTGAGAAGGTGTAGTAAGACTAAGTTGGAAGACTAAGGATGACTCTGAGAAGGTGTAGTAAGACTAAGTTGGAAGACTAAGGATGACTCTGAGAAGGGGAAGTAATGGCAACGTGTTGTTTTTCTCTCTGGTGGAAAACATTGTGTTTTAATTTTACTTTAGACTCCTGACGGGCTGAAGCATAGCGGACAAAAGTTAAAATCACTCACAATGCAATGTAGAATACACTTTAACTGAACATGTTTATTCTCTGTGGTCCTCTTAATCGTGTTTCCTACTAGCTGTTGCCCAAACACTGTGGCCAGACCATAAGTGCAGCCCGCAATAAGAAGCAGAAGAAACAGATGCCGAAAAAAGGAGACGTGCAGAAAGAGAAACCTGGAGCAGAGAGCCAGAGGAAGGACCGTGCCATCGTCACCAAGTCGGTGCTTTTACCCTTCCTCCCTGTATTTCTCCATTCCTAAATCAAAATGTTATTTTCACTGTGCTTCATAAACAACAGGTGTATGCTGACTTCCCAACAGAGAGAAAATAATAGAAAAAACATAACACAAGCAATAAATAGACAATAAGTAACAATAACTTGTCTTTTATACATGGGGTAACAGTACTGAGTCCCTGTGCAGGAGTATGAGGTAATTGAGGTAGATCTGTGCATATAGGTAGGGATAAAGTGACAAGGCAACAGGGTGTATTAATAAACAGTAACGGTAGCGTATGTGACTTTTTACATTGACCCCCCCCCCCCCCCCCCCCCCCCCCCCCTTGTTTTTACACTGCTGCTACTCGCTGTTTATTAACTATTGCATTATCCCTTCACCCCTACCTACATGTACAAATGACCTCTAACCTGTACCCCCGCACACTGACTCGGTACCGGTACCCCCTGTATATATCCCCGCACACTGACTCGGTACCGGTACCCCCTGTATATAGCCTCCACACTGACTCGGTACCGGTACCCCCTGTATATATCCCCGCACACTGACTCTGTACCGGTACCCCCTGTATATAGCCTCCACATTGACTCAGTACCGGTACCCCCTGTATATAACCTCCACATTGACTCAGTACCGGTACCCCCTGTATATAGCCTGCACACTGACTCTGTACCGGTACCCCCTGTATATAGCCTCCACATTGACTCTGTACCGGTACCCCCTGTATATAGCCTCCACATTGACTCTGTACCGGTACCCCCTGTATATAGCCTCCACATTGACTCTGTACCGGTACCCCCTGTATATAGCCTCCACATTGACTCTGTACCGGTACCCCCTGTATATATCCCTGCACACTGACTCGGTACCGGTACCCCCTGTATATAGCCTCGTTAATGTATTGTTACTTTTTTTCCCACCTGTCCCATTTATCCATCATTCTTTTCATTCATCCATCCATCCCTCTATTCATCCTTTTCATCCATCCATCCCTCTATTCATCCTTTTCATCCATCCATCCCTCCATTCATCCTTTTCATCCATCCATCCCTCTATTCATCCTTTTCATCCATCCATCCCTCTATTCATCCATCATTCTTTTCATTCATCCATCCATCCCTCTATTCATCCATCATTCTTTTCATTCATCCATCCATCCCTCTATTCATCCATCATTCTTTTCATTCATTCATCCATCCATCCCTCTATTCATCCATCATTCTTTTCATCCATCCATTCCTCCATTCCTTCTTCACCCCACTCTTCCATTCCGTTTGACCTCCATTCATCTCTCCTCCAAATCGAATAATGTTCGGTTAAATCACTCATTTCGGGAACTACAACTATGCAGCGTAAAGTCTCTCCTCTCACATTTTAAGTGTTTTGTCGATTGATTGGATATTTCATGGGTTTCAATTTTGAAAGAAAAGTAGACCAGCAATTTCTCAAGTCTCTCTCTCTCTCTCTCTCTCTCTCGTCGCTCTCGCTCTCTCTATTTAAGTAAACATTACACTCACAAAAGAATAAAGACATTTCAAATTACATATTATGTGGAATTAGTATAAGTACAAAAAGGGAGGATAAATAAATATGGGTTGTATTTACAATGGTTTTGTTCTTCTCGGGTTGCCCTTTTCTTGTGGCAACAGGTTACACATCTTGCTGCTGTGATGGCACACTGTGGTATTTGAGAGTTTATCAAAATTGGGTTTATTTTCAAATTATTTGTGGGTCTGTGTGTCTCTAATATGGTCGTACATTTGGCAGGAGGTTAGGAAGTGCAGCTCAGTTTCCACCTCATTTTGCGGCCTTTCTCAATAGCAAGGCTATGCTCACTGAGTCTGTACATAGTCAAAGCTTTCCTTAAGTTTGTGTCAGTCACAGTGGTCAGGTATTCTGCCACGGTGTACTCTTTGTTTAGGGCCAAATAGCATTCTAGTTTGCTCAGTTTTTTTCTTAATTCTTTCCAATGTGTCAAGTAATTATATATTTTTAATTGTTTTCTAATGTTTGTTTGGGTCTAATTGATTTGCTGTCCTATTTGTTTGGCTCTGTGGGGTGTGTTTGTGTTTGTGAACAGAGCCCCAGGACCAGCTTGCTTAGGGGACTCTTCTCCAGGTTCATCTCTCTGTAGGTGATGGCTTTGTTATGGAAGGTTTGGGAACCGCTTCCTTTTAGGTGGTTGTAGAATTTAACGGCTCTTTTCTGGATTTTGATCATTAGTGGGTATCGGCCTAATTCTGCTCTGCAGGCATTATTTGGTGTTTTACGTTGTGCACTGAGGATATTTTTGCAGAATTCTGCATGCATAGTCTCAATTTGGTGTTTGTCCGATTTTGTGAATTCTTGGATGGTGAGTGGACCCCAGACCTCACAACCATAAAGGGAAATGGTTTCTATAACTGATTCAAGTATTTTTAGCCAGATCCTAATTGGTATGTCGAATTTCTCTCTCTCTTTCTCTCGCTCCTTCTCTCTCTCTCTCTCTCTCTCTCTCTCTCTCTCTCTCTCTCTCTCCTTCTCTCTCTCTCTCTCTCCTTCTCTCTCTCTCCTTCTCTCTCTCTCCTTCTCTCTCTCTCTCTCCTTCTCTCTCTCTCCTTCTCTCTCTCTCTCTCTCTCTCTCTCTCTCTCTCTCTCTCTCTCTCTCTCTCTCTCTCTCTCTCTCTCTCTCTCTCTCTCTCTCTCTCTCTCTCTCTCTCTCTCTTTCTTTCTTTCTTTCTTTCTTTCTTTCTTTCTTTCTTTCTTTTCCAGTATGGACAAGCTGCATCTGACTCTGACTGAGCTATGCTCCTCCTTCAGTGGGAGCAGTGACTTCACAGTGTTCAACCACATCGTCACTCCTGCAGAGTTCCTCATATCTCACTTGGAGACACGCCTCACCAAGTACGCCACACACCTTTTGCCTATAACATGATCTCTGTCTTATTATCTATTGCTTTATAATGTTGGATCGTTAAATCCTTTTCTCCACCTAAATCTCAATTTCTCTGTTAAAACAAGACATGAAAGGAGACCTTTATAATGCAGAGAAGATTTGTATTGTATTTTGTTTTTATTTAACCTTTATTTAACTAGGCAAGTCAGTGAAGAACAAATTCTTATTTACAATGACCTCCTGCAGAGACGGAGCTGGGTTTAAAAATATAGGACAAAACACACATCACAACAAGAGAGACAACACTGTATAAAGAGAGACCTAAGACAACAACACAGCATGGTAGCAACACATGACAACACAGCATGGTAGCAACACATGACAACACAGCATGGTAGCAACACATGACAACACAGCATGGTAGCAACACATGACAACACAGCATGGTAGCAACACATGACAACACAGCATGGTAGCAACACAACATGACAACACAGCATGGTAGCAACACATGACAACACAGCATGGTAGCAACACAACATGACAACACAGCATGGTAGCAACACATGACAACACAGCATGGTAGCAACACATGACAACACAGCATGGTAGCAACACAACATGACAACACAGCATGGTAGCAACACATGACAACACAGCATGGTAGAAACACAACATGACAACAACATGGTAGAAACACAACATGACAACAACATGGGTAGCAACACAACATGACAGCAACATGGTAGTAACACATGACAACATGGTAGTAACACATGACAACATGGTAGTAACACATGACAACAACATGTTAGTAACACAACATGACAACAACATGGTAGCAAGGCAACATGACAACAACTTGGGTAGCAACACAACATGACAACAACATGGGTAGCAAGACAACATGACAACAACATGGATAGCAACACAACATGACAACAACTTGGGTAGCAAGACAACATGACAACAACTTGGGTAGCAAGACAACATGACAACAACTTGGGTAGCAAGACAACATGACAACAACTTGGGTAGCAAGACAACAACTTGGGTAGCAAGACAACATGACAACAACTTGGGTAGCAAGACAACATGACAACAACTTGGGTAGCAAGACAACATGACAACAACTTGGGTAGCAAGACAACATGACAACAACTTGGGTAGCAAGACAACATGACAACAACTTGGGTAGCAAGACAACATGACAACAACTTGGGTAGCAAGACAACATGACAACAACTTGGGTTGCAACACAACATGACAACAACTTGGGTAGCAAGACAACATGACAACAACTTGGGTAGCAAGACAACATGACAACAACTTGGGTAGCAAGACAACATGACAACAACTTGGGTAGCAACACAACATGACAACAACTTGGGTAGCAACACAACATGACAACAACATGGTAGCATGACAACATGACAACAACTTGGGTAGCATGACAACATGACAACAACTTGGGTAGCAAGACAACATGACAACAACTTGGGTAGCAAGACAACATGACAACAACTTGGGTTGCAACACAACATGACAACAACTTGGGTAGCAACACAACATGACAACAACTTGGGTAGCAACACAACATGACAACAACTTGGGTAGCAACACAACATGACAACAACTTGGGTAGCAAGACAACATGACAACAACTTGGGTAGCAAGACAACATGACAACAACTTGGGTAGAAACACAACATGACAACAACTTGGGTAGAAACACAACATGACAACAACTTGGGTAGCAAGACAACATGACAACAACTTGGGTAGCATGACAACATGACAACAACATGGATAGCAACACAACATGACAACAACATGGTAGCAACATGACAACAACATGGTAGCAACATGACAACAACTTGGGTAGCAAGACAACATGACAACATGGTAGATACTTTATTGAACTAAATATTACAGAGGTCAGGAGTTCAGACAATTATAGCTACAGTAGGTTGCTATTTCAAAATGAACATTCATACCAACCCAAGCATGCACCATAATGGTCTGTGTACATGTTCTGCTTCCGTTTCAGCACAGTGTAATTGATCAATCAATTAATTAAGTAACGAATGTAAATATAGCGGGGGTGGGGGGGGAGTTGAGGAGAGGGATAGAGAGAGACAGAGAGTGTAATGTTTACTGTTAATTTTTATTGTTTATTTCACTTTTATATATTATCTACCTCACTTGCTTTGGCAATGTTAACATATGTTTCCCATGCCAATAAAGCCCCTTGAATTGGGAGCGGGAGAGACAGAGAGAGGCAGAATAATCATTACATGGTTCGTTGAGCCTGACTGTTATTCATTCAGCATGCCATGCCATGTAGCCCTGTCTGATTCCATGACGTTAGTTTGTGTGTCTGTGTCTGTGTGTCTGTGTGTAATGTTCCAGGATCATCGTGAGAATGGCCCATTACAACCAGACCACCCAGGAAATAGGACGTCCGTCTGACCTCCTGGCCGGGATTCAGGCCTACACAGCCAGCCTGCACACCCTGTCACGTTACCTCAGTCTGGACGTCACTAGGCTGGTCAAGAATGTCTTACTGCAGCAGACACAGCCGCTGGACTCCTACGGAGGACAGACCATCACCACGCTGTATACCAACTGGTAACGTGATACCAGCAGCAGTCCTCCAATTGCTATTTCATGTCCCACATGTCCCGCAAAAAAAGAAACGTCCTCTCACTGTCAACTGGGTTTATTTTCAGCAAACTTAACATGTGTAAACATAACAAGATTAAACAACTGAGACATAAACTGAACAAGTTCCACAGACATGTGACTAACAGAAATGGTATAATGTGTCCCTGAACAAAGGGGGGGTCAAAATCAAAAGTAACAGTCAGTATCTGGTGTGGCCACCAGCTGCATTAAGTACTGCAGTGCATCTCCTCCTCATGGACTGCATCAGATTTGCCAGTTCTTGCTGTGAGATGTTACCCCACTCCTGTAAGTTCCCGGACATTTCTGGGGGGGAATGGCCCTAGCCCTCACCCTCCAATCCAACCGGTCCCAGACGTGCTCAATGGGACTGAGATCCGGGTTCTTCGCTGGTCATGGCAGAACACTGACATTCCTGTCTTGCAGGAAATCACGCACAGAATGAGCAGTATGGCTGGTGGCATTGTCATGCTGGAGGGTCATGTCAGGATGAGCCTGCAGAAAGGGTACCACATGAGGGAGGAGGATGTCTTCCCTGTAACGCACAGTGTTGAAATTGCCTGCAATGACAACATGCTGTGACACACCGCCCCAGACCTCCACCTCCAAATCGATCCCGCTCCAGAGTCGGTGTAAGGCTCATTCCTTCGACGATAAACGTGAATCCGACCATTGGTGTGACAAACCGCGACTCCTCAGAGAAGAGCACTTTTTGCCAGTCCTGTCTGGTCCAGCGATGGTGGGTTTGTGCCCATAGGTGACGTTTGTTGTCGGTGATGTCTGGTGAGGACCTGCCTTACAACAGGCCTACAAGCCCTCAGTCGGCCTCTCTGTCTATTACGGACAGTCTGAACTGTGCGTTCCTGGTGTAACTCTGGAAGCTGTAGTTGCCATCCTGTCCCACAGGTGTGATGTTCGGATGTACCGATCCTGTGCAGGTGTTGTTACACGTGGTCTGCCACTGCGAGGACGATCAGCTGTCCCTCCTGTCTCCCTGTAGCACTGTCTTAGGCGTCTCACAGTACGGACATTGCAACTTATTGCACTTGCCACATCTGCAGTCCTCATGCCTCCTTGCAGCATGCCTAAGGCACGTTTACGCAGATGAGCAGGGACCCTGGGCATATTTCTTTTGGTATTTTTCAGAGTCAGTAGAGAGGCCTCTTTTGTGTCCTAAGTTTTAATAACTGTGACCTTAATTGCCTACCGTCTGTAAGCTGTTAGTGTCTTAACGACCATTCCACAGGTGCATGTTCATTAACAGTTTATGGTTCATTGAACAAGCATGAGAAACAGTGTTTAAACCCTTTACAATGAAGATCTGTGAAGTTACTTGGATTTTTAAGAATTATCTTTGAAAGACGGGGTCTTGAAAAAGGGACATTTTCTTTTTTTTGCTGAGTTTAGGATTTGAACTGACAACCTTCTGTAACTTGCCTTCATCTCTTACTTCTCCAGGCTAACAGACATTATATCAGTCACTGAACCGTTTCCTCTGTCACCGCATTGCTACATGCATGTAGTTATAGATGTTCATCAGCAGCTAGTAGCACCTGTGTTGTGCATTTGAATGCGTTAGGAAGAGGATATGACGTCTGCCTCTCCACAGGTACCTAGAGGGCCTTCTGCGTCAGGCCAGCAGCAACCTGATCGTTCACTGCCCCGCAATGCACTGCTTCGTCAACCAGACCATCGAGAACGAGCAGAGTTTCAGAGCAGAGGAGTACTCTGATATCTCAGGTGAGACCTGCCTGCAGTAGGGTAGCCTGGTGACCTCTAAATACTTCTCCACCCTCTCCACCTACCTCCACCCTCTTCACCTACCTCCACCCTCTTCACCTACCTCCACCCTCTTCACCTACCTCCACCCTCTGCACCTACCTCCACCCTCTGCACCTACCTCCACCCTCTTCACCTACCTCCACCCTCTCCACCTATCTCCACCCTCTCCACCTACCTCCACCCTCTCCACCTACCTCCACCCTCTCCACCTACCTCCACCTACCTCCACCCTCTTCACCTAGCACCACACTTTTCACCTAGCACCACACTCTTCACCTACCTCCACCCTCTTCACCTACCTCCACCCTCTTCACCTACCTCCACCCTCTTCACCTACCTCCACCCTCTCCACCTACCTCCACCTACCTCCACCCTCTTCACCTACCTCCACCCTCTCCACCTATCTCCACCTACCTCCACCCTCTCCACCCTCTCCACCTACCTCCACCCTCTCCACCTACCTCCACCTAGCTCCACCCTCTTCACCTAGCACCACACTCTTCACCTAGCACCACACTCTTCACCTACCTCCACCCTTTTCACCTACCTCCACCCTCTTCACCTACCTCCACCCTCTTCGCCTACCTCCACCCTCTCCGCCTACTTCCACCCTCTTCACCTACCTCCACCCTCTTCACCTACCTCCACCCTCTCCACCTAGCTCCACCTACCTCCATCCTCTTCGCCTACCTCCACCCTCTCCGCCTACCTCCACCCTCTCCGCCTAGCTCCACCCTCTCCACCTAGCTCCACCCTCTCCACCTAGCTTCACCCTCTCCACCTAGCTTCACCCTCTCCATCTACTTCCACCCTCTTCACCTACCTCCACCCTCTTCACCTACCTCCACCTACATCCACCCTCTCCACCTACCTCCACCCTCTCCACCTACCTCCACCCTCTTCACCTACCTCCACCCTCTTCACCTACCTCCACCCTCTTCACCTAGCACCACCTACCTCCACCCTCTTCACCTACCTCCACCCTCTCCACCTAGCACCATCTACCTCCACCCTCTCCACCTACCTCCACCTAGCACCACCTACCTCCACCTAGCACCACCTACCTCCACCCTCTCCACCTACCTCCACCCTCTCCACCTACCTCCACCCTCTCCACCTAGCACCACCTACCTCCACCCTCTCCACCTACCTCCACCCTCTCCACCTACCTCCACCCTCTCCACCTAGCTCCACCCTCTCCACCTAGCTCCACCCTCTCCACCTAGCTCCACCCTCTCCACCTAGCTCCACCCTCTCCACCTAGCTTCACCCTCTTCACCTACCTCCACCCTCTTCACCTACCTCCACCTACATCCACCCTCTCCACCTACATCCACCCTCTCCACCTACCTCCACCCTCTCCACCTACCTCCACCCTCTCCACCTACCTCCACCCTCTTCACCTAGCACCACCTACCTCCACCCTCTCCACCTACCTCCACCCTCTTCACCTACCTCCACCCTCTCCACCTAGCACCACCTACCTCCACCCTCTCCACCTACCTCCACCTAGCACCACCTACCTCCACCCTCTCCACCTAGCACCACCTACCTCCACCCTCTCCACCTACCTCCACCCTCTCCACCTAGCACCACCTACCTCCACCCTCTCCACCTAGCACCACCTACCTCCACCTAGCTCCACCCTCTTCACCTAGCTCCACCCTCTTCACCTAGCTCCACCCTCTTCACCTACCTCCACCCTCTTCACCTACCTCCACCCTCTTCACCTACCTCCACCCTCTTCACCTACCTCCACACTCTTCACCTACCTCCACCCTCTTCACCTACCTCCACCCTCTTCACCTACCTCCACCCTCTTCACCTACCTCCACCCTCTCCACCTACCTCCACCCTCTCCACCTACCTCCACCTAGCACCACCTACCTCCACCTAGCACCACCTACCTCCACCTAGCACCACCTACCTCTACCTAGCACCACCTACCTCCACCTAGCACCACCTACCTCCACTCTCTCCACCTAGCACCACCTACCTCCACTCTCTCCACCTAGCACCACCTACCTCCACTCTCTCCACCTAGCACCACCTACCTCCACCCTCTCCACCTAGCACCACCCACCTCCACCCTCTCCACCTCCACCCTCTCCACCTAGCACCACCCACCTCCACCCTCTCCACCTACCACCACCCACCTCCACCCTCTCCACCTACCTCCACCCTCTCCACCTACCTCCACCCTCTCCACCTAGCTCCCTCTCCAGCTAGCCCCGCCCTCTCCAGCTAGCTCCGCCCTCTCCAGCTAGCTCCGCCCTCTCCAGCTAGCTCCGCCCTCTCCACCTAGCTCCACCCTCTCCACCTAGCTCCACCCTTTATGATCTCATGTCTGCTCTATATATTTTCCATCCACTTTGCATAAGCCCTGAGAGATCTAATACCTCCTACAGACTCATCATTATAGCATCCCAAATGGCACTCTATTCCCTATAGTGCACTACTTTTGACCAGGGCCCTTTATAATAGGGTGCCATTTTGGACTCAAATAATGTATTGTTTCAGTACTCCTTCTGTGTGTCTCACTCTGGCTTGACATTTACCAGGTGGTTTACCTGCTATCTATACTATCAAGGCGTCGTATTGAACCGTCATAGTAGTGTTTGTTAAGTCAGTGTCTTTGTTTACAAACTGCTGTCCACGTACACACAGATCTGATACACATCCAGGGGCCTATACTCTGCCAGAGCCCTGTACTACGAAGTAGGTGTTCAGGAGTTAGCCAGGTAACTTCGGTCAACTCTGAGTTCAACTCGGGATAACTGGCACCACGAAAGTAGCTCACCTTTTAGCTAGGTACATTTCTATGGCAACAAATCCTTCAGAACTAACCTGCTGCTGGGCAGGCTAACTCAGGGATAACTCTGTTTATCCTGCATTCAGAACTAACCTGCTGCTGGGCAGGCTAACTCAGGGATAACTCTGTTTATCCTGCATTCAGAACTAACCTGCTGCTGGGCAGGCTAACTCAGGGATAACTCTGTTTATCCTGCATTCAGAACTAACCTGCTGCTGGGCAGGCTAACTCAGAGGATAACTCTGTTTATCCTGCATTCAGAACTAACCTGCTGCTGGGCAGGCTAACTCAGGGATAACTCTGTTTATCCTGTATTCAGAACTAACCTGCTACTGGGCAGGCTAACTCAGGGATAACTCTGTTTATCCTGCATTCAGAACTAACCTGCTGCTGGGCAGGCTAACTCAGAGGATAACTCTGTTTATCCTGCATTCAGAACTAACCTGCTGCTGGGCAGGCTAACTCAGAGGATAACTCTGTTTATCCTGCATTCAGAACTAACCTGCTACTGGGCAGGCTAACTCAGTGGATAACTCTGTTTATCCTGCATTCAGAACTAACCTGCTACTGGGCAGGCTAACTCAGGGATAACTCTGTTTATCCTGCATTCAGAACTAACCTGCTACTGGGCAGGCTAACTCAGTGATAACTCTGTTTATCCTGCATTCAGAACTAACCTGCTACTGGGCAGGCTAACTCAGTGGATAACTCTGTTTATCCTGCATTCAGAACTAACCTGCTGCTGGGCAGGCTAACTCAGGGATAACTCTGTTTATCCTGCATTCAGAACTAACCTGCTGCTGGGCAGGCTAACTCAGTGGATAACTCTGTTTATCCTGCATTCAGAACTAACCTGCTGCTGGGCAGGCTAACTCAGGGCTAACTCTGTTTATCCTGCATTCAGAACTAACCTGCTGCTGGGCAGGCTAACTCAGAGGATAACTCTGTTTATCCTGCATTCAGAACTAACCTGCTGCTGGGCAGGCTAACTCAGTGGATAACTCTGTTTATCCTGCATTCAGAACTAACCTGCTGCTGGGCAGGCTAACTCAGGGATAACTCTGTTTATCCTGCATTCAGAACTAACCTGCTGCTGGGCAGGCTAACTCAGGGATAACTCTGTTTATCCTGCATTCAGAACTAACCTGCTGCTGGGCAGGCTAACTCAGGGATAACTCTGTTTATCCTGCATTCAGAACTAACCTGCTACTGGGCAGGCTAACTCAGGGATAACTCTGTTTATCCTGCATTCAGAACTAACCTGCTGCTGGGCAGGCTAACTCAGGGATAACTCTGTTTATCCTGCATTCAGAACTAACCTGCTGCTGGGCAGGCTAACTCAGAGATAACTCTGTTTATCCTGCATTCAGAACTAACCTGCTACTGGGCAGGCTAACTCAGGGATAACTCTGTTTATCCTGCATTCAGAACTAACCTGCTGCTGGGCAGGCTAACTCAGGGATAACTCTGTTTATCCTGCATTCAGAACTAACCTGCTGCTGGGCAGGCTAACTCAGGGATAACTCTGTTTATCCTGCATTCAGAACTAACCTGCTACTGGGCAGGCTAACTCAGGGATAACTCTGTTTATCCTGCATTCAGAACTAACCTGCTACTGGGCAGGCTAACTCAGGGATAACTCTGTTTATCCTGCATTCAGAACTAACCTGCTACTGGGCAGGCTAACTCAGGGATAACTCTGTTTATCCTGCATTCAGAACTAACCTGCTACTGGGCAGGCTAACTCAGAGGATAACTCTGTTTATCCTGCATTCAGAACTAACCTGCTGCTGGGCAGGCTAACTCAGTGGATAACTCTGTTTATCCTGCATTCAGAACTAACCTGCTGCTGGGCAGGCTAACTCAGTGATAACTCTGTTTATCCTGCATTCAGAACTAACCTGCTGCTGGGCAGGCTAACTCAGTGGATAACTCTGTTTATCCTGCATTCAGAACTAACCTGCTGCTGGGCAGGCTAACTCAGTGGATAACTCTGTTTATCCTGCATTCAGAACTAACCTGCTGCTGGGCAGGCTAACTCAGGGATAACTCTGTTTATCCTGCATTCAGAACTAACCTGCTACTGGGCAGGCTAACTCAGAGGATAACTCTGTTTATCCTGCATTCAGAACTAACCTGCTACTGGGCAGGCTAACTCAGGGATAACTCTGTTTATCCTGCATTCAGAACTAACCTGCTACTGGGCAGGCTAACTCAGGGATAACTCTGTTTATCCTGCATTCAGAACTAACCTGCTGCTGGGCAGGCTAACTCAGGGATAACTCTGTTTATCCTGCATTCAGAACTAACCTGCTACTGGGCAGGCTAACTCAGAGGATAACTCTGTTTATCCTGCATTCAGAACTAACCTGCTGCTGGGCAGGCTAACTCAGAGGATAACTCTGTTTATCCTGCATTCAGAACTAACCTGCTGCTGGGCAGGCTAACTCAGTGGATAACTCTGTTTATCCTGCATTCAGAACTAACCTGCTGCTGGGCAGGCTAACTCAGTGATAACTCTGTTTATCCTGCATTCAGAACTAACCTGCTGCTGGGCAGGCTAACTCAGT
Source organism: Salvelinus namaycush (assembly GCF_016432855.1). NCBI lineage: Eukaryota > Metazoa > Chordata > Actinopteri > Salmoniformes > Salmonidae > Salvelinus > Salvelinus namaycush. The sequence goes on from NC_052308.1 coordinate 2,136,948, forward strand.
GGATAACTCTGTTTATCCTGCATTCAGAACTAACCTGCTGCTGGGCAGGCTAACTCAGTGGATAACTCTGTTTATCCTGCATTCAGAACTAACCTGCTGCTGGGCAGGCTAACTCAGGGATAACTCTGTTTATCCTGCATTCAGAACTAACCTGCTGCTGGGCAGGCTAACTCAGGGATAACTCTGTTTATCCTGCATTCAGAACTAACCTGCTGCTGGGCAGGCTAACTCAGGGATAACTCTGTTTATCCTGCATTCAGAACTAACCTGCTGCTGGGCAGGCTAACTCAGAGGATAACTCTGTTTATCCTGCATTCAGAACTAACCTGCTACTGGGCAGGCTAACTCAGGGATAACTCTGTTTATCCTGCATTCAGAACTAACCTGCTGCTGGGCAGGCTAACTCAGGGATAACTCTGTTTATCCTGCATTCAGAACTAACCTGCTGCTGGGCAGGCTAACTCAGAGGATAACTCTGTTTATCCTGCATTCAGAACTAACCTGCTACTGGGCAGGCTAACTCAGGGATAACTCTGTTTATCCTGCATTCAGAACTAACCTGCTACTGGGCAGGCTAACTCAGTGGATAACTCTGTTTATCCTGCATTCAGAACTAACCTGCTGCTGGGCAGGCTAACTCAGAGGATAACTCTGTTTATCCTGCATTCAGAACTAACCTGCTACTGGGCAGGCTAACTCAGAGGATAACTCTGTTTATCCTGCATTCAGAACTAACCTGCTGCTGGGCAGGCTAACTCAGAGGATAACTCTGTTTATCCTGCATTCAGAACTAACCTGCTGCTGGGCAGGCTAACTCAGAGGATAACTCTGTTTATCCTGCATTCAGAACTAACCTGCTGCTGGGCAGGCTAACTCAGAGGATAACTCTGTTTATCCTGAATGAAGTGTCTGAGCTGAGAGTTGAGGACCAATGAAATCATATTCCCTCCCTCTTGCAAAGATTGCTTCATCATTCCCTTCATTTGAGGAAGAAGATTGATTAATAATAATGTTGTTTTTTGTGTTACAAAAATTGTCATACAATATCACATTATACATTTAGTAATGACAGAATTAATTTTAAACTTTTGTATGAAAATTATTGTATAGATTAGGAGTGGGAAAAAAGGTGTTTGTCCACTGAAAAGCACACCAAAGACATCATTAACGATAAGTAATAAAATAGCCTATTTCACTCCAAAGCCTGCTGAATTTGAAAACGTTTTTCATTTTGGCACAAATGAAAATGTGACACTGACTCGCCCCTGAATTGATGTTGCAGTATTGTCTCAATAAAGAGTTTGGCATTCAACTAGTTTACAAGCCTGCTAGAGTTAGCAGCAGGCGGACAAGGTATATCCACCGTCGTAGTATGGATGAAACCTGAGCTGGAATGTGAAGATAACTGAAGCTGGCTAGCTTTAGAAAACCCAGAATAGATCTAGCTTACTTTTGTAGTTTACCCCTCAGGTGTTGTAGCCCTCAGGTGTTGTAGCCTGCAGGTCCTAACTGCAGTCTAAACTACAGTCTAAACTACTATCAAGGCACAAGGTTGAGACCCAGATGCAGACACAGGAGGCAGATGGTTGGAATCTTACAATGTTTATTAATCCAAAAAGAGGTAGACAAGAGAATGGTCGTGTACAGGCCAAAGGTCAAAACCAGTTCAGAGTCCAATAGGTACCGAAGGGGAGGCAGATTCAAGGGCAGGCAGGTGGGAAAGTAGTCCGGAGTCAGGCAGTGTTCAAAACCGGGAAGACTAGCAAAAGAGAATAGAAAAGGAGTACGGGGAAAAACACGCTGGTTAACTTGACTAAACATACAAGACAAACTGGCACAGAGAGACAGGAAACACAGGGATAAATACACTGGCACAGAGAGACAGGAAACACAGGGATAAATACACAGGGGAAAATAAGCGACACCTGGAGGGGTGGAGACAATCACAGGAACAGGTGAAACAGATCAGGGCGTGACAACTACATTCTAAACCACACATCCATATTCTCCCCTTCATCCCTAATCTGCCCAGAGATGCAGGCCCTGGCCGAGCTGATTGGTCCGTACGGCCTCAAGTTCCTCAGTGAGAACCTGATGTGGCACATCACCTCACAAGTCGGAGAACTCAAGGTAGGATTAAGCTTCAAACAATTACAGACGGCTCATCTCTCTCAGAGGGCTGGCTGGCGGTCTATCTCTGATCTGCCGCTGTTGAACTATGAAGTCACTCTTACTCTCCCACACAGTCCGAAAGGAGATGATGAAGGTCATTGTGACCTGAACATCCCTTGTTTTAAATTATATTTAAAAAATGATCTCATTTGTCCCTGCTTAAATAAAGGTTAAATCAACATACCGTCTGAAAGAGAGAATGTCTCCTGATCAATGTGTTATTTCAGCTCCTACAGTAAATGGTAGAAAGTTGACAATAAGATTGAACTAGACATTAACTCTGTGATTGCACTCATAACCTGGTAGTTTAACAGTATCTCACAATTCTATCCATCTATTTTCATTTTTCCTCTGCTCTTCTCTTTGCTTCTCTTTTCTCCTCTCCTCTCATTTCCTCTGCTCTTCTCTCTTCTCTCTTCTCTTTTCTCTCCTCTTCAGAAACTGGTGATAGAGAACATGGACGTGCTAGTTCAGATGAGAGCTAACTTTGACAAACCTGAGGCCATGGCTAACCTCCAGAAGAGACTGCCTGGTAACACATGCAGATGCACACACACACACACACACACACACACACACACACACACACACACACACACACACACACACACACACACACACACTAACCTCCAGGGAAGTGAGCTGCATGGGGGAACAGGAGGAAGATGAGAAGACAGCCAAACAGAATGCTTTATCAGTTGATGTGAAACACCTCAGGGGGACTGAATCCTGTCTGATCCTGTCTGATCTGTGCAGTGTGTGTAATATAACTGGAGCTTCTCCAACTGACATCAATGCATGATTTCAGAGACGTCAAAACATCTCCGTGCCTCACGATACTAAAAGGATAATAGATTGAATGAACATAGCTTTAATCCCTCGTGTGTTCCTGTCCAGCGGGAGAGAACGTTCTGAAGAGGATGACCATCATCGGAGTGATCCTGTCCTTTAGGGCCATGGCACAGGACGCACTGGAAGACGTGAGACACACTAACACTTAAAATATATTGAATGGAGAATTTCATTTCATTCCCCTCGCGTGGGTATACGGCTGTTGTTGTTGTGTATTGTTTGTGTCATGTTATAACACTGTGAAGTCAGTTGCCATGAGGTGACGCCAGCTGCCACAACTGTTTATGACATCTGTCGCCCTTATGACGGAGGCTTCAAATAAAGTATTCATTTCCTGCAGAAAACACTCTTGGTCTTAAGTACCCTATGACCAAGCTAATCCCTCTGTTCTCCGTCTTCAGATCATGCAGAAGCATTGCCCCTACCTGATGGGGCCCATTGAGAGCCTAAGGGACTTGGTCTCCCCTGACACAGACATCAAGGTACAGCGTGTTTTGCTTAGGTTAGGAAAATTGAATATAATCTGAGAGTAAAGGATAGGGTAGGGTAGGATAGGGTTTGGATGGGTAGTGTTGGGAAGGGTAGGATACGATATGGCAGGGTAGGATAAGGTGGGATAGGATAGGGAAGGGTAGGATACAGTAGGGTTGGATAGAATATGGTATTGTAGGGTAATTCAGGGTAGGATTGGATAGGATATGGTATGTAGGAGAAGGTAGATTATTATAGGATACGGTAGGGTGGGATAGGGTAGGACAGGAAAGGATAGGGTTGGATAGGATACGGTATTATAGGATATGATACAATAGGATAGGGTAGGGGTGGATATGGTAGGTTTGGATAGGGTAGGATATGGTATGTAGGAGAAGGTAGATTATTATAGGATACGGTAGGGTGGGATAGGGTAGGACAGGAAAGGATAGGGTTGGATAGGATACGGTATTATAGGATATGATACAATAGGATAGGGTAGGGGTGGATATGGTAGGTTTGGATAGGGTAGGATATGGTATGTAGGAGAAGGAAGATTATTATAGGGTAGGATACGGTAGGGTGGGATAGGGTAGGATAGGATAGCGTAGGGTAGGGTTGGATATGATAGGATAGGATAGGAAAGGGTGGGATAGGATAGGGTATGGTAGGGGATGGATTGATAGGTACGTCATAGGGTAGAATCGGATAGGGTAACACATGATAGGGTGTGTTAAGGTAGGATAGGATAGGGTGGGGTAGGGTTGGATAGGATAGTGTCGGATAGGATACAGTATTATAGGGTAGGATACAATATGGTGGGATAGGATAGCGTAGGGGAGGATAGGGTAGGGCTGGGTAGGATAGAATCGGATAGGGTAGGACATGATAGGGTAGGATAGTTTAGGGTAGGGTATGATAGGGTAGGATATGGTAGGGTTGGATAGTATAAGGTAGGATCGGATACGGTATTATAGGGTAGGATAGGATAGGGTTTGATACAATAGGATAGCATAGGGTAGGGTTGGATAGGGTAAGGTTGGATAGGATATTGTATGGTAGGAGAGGTTAGATTAGGGTAGGGTGGGATATGGTAAGGTTGGGTAGGGTTGGATAGGGTAGTGTAGGATAGCGTAGGTTTGGATATGATATGGTATGATAGGGTAGGATTGATTGGGTACGTTATAGAGTAGAATCGGATAGGGTAGCGCATGATAGAGTAGGATAGGATGGGTTAGGGTAGGATAGAACAGAGTAGTGTATGTTAGGGTAGGATATGGTATGGTAGGACACATTAGGGTTGTATAGGGTAGGGCAGGTTGGATAGGGTAGTGTTGGATAGGGTAGGGTGTTATAGGGTAGGACAGGATAGGGTGGGATAGGGTAGGATATTATAGGGTAGGATGATAGGGTATGTTATAGGGTAGAATCGGATAGGGTAGGATAGGGATCGCATGACAGGGTAGGGTAAAACAGGATAGGATAGAATAGGGAATGGTAGGACAAGATATGGTAGGATAGGTTAGAACAGGGTGGGGTAGGATAGGGTAGGAGGGTATAGGGTAGGGTGGGATCAATACCAAAAAAACAACGGTTCATACGATGAATTACAGTGTTATTCAGAGGAGTAGAGAGCAGTAGAGAGGAGTAGTAGAGTAGTAGAGAGCAGTAGAGAGGAGCAGTAGAGAGGAGCAGTAGAGAGGAGTAGTAGAGAGGAGTAGTAGAGAGCAGTACGGTAGATAGTAGAGAGGAGTAGTAGAGAGTAGTAGAGAGGAGAGTAGTAGAGAGCAGTAGAGAGGAGTAGTGGAGTAGTAGAGAGGAGTAGTAGAGAGCAGTAGAGAGTAGAGAGCAGTAGAGAGGAGCAGTAGAGAAGAGTAGAGAGGAGTAGAGAGCAGTAGATGGTAGAGTAGAGAGGAGTAGTAGAGAGCAGTAGAGAGTAGAGAGGAGCAGTAGAGAGCAGTAGAGTAGAGAGGAGTAGAGAGGAGCAGTAGAGAGGAGCAGTAGAGAGTAGAGAGGAGCAGTAGAGAGGAGCAGTAGAGAGGAGTAGTAGAGAGCAGTAGAGAGTAGAGAGGAGCAGTAGAGAGTAGAGAGGAGCAGTAGAGAGTAGAGAGGAGCAGTAGAGAGTAGAGAGGAGCAGTAGAGAGTAGAGAGCAGTAGAGAGGAGCAGTAGAGAGCAGTAGAGAGGAGTAGTAGAGAGGAGTAGAGAGGAGCAGTAGAGAGGAGCAGTAGAGAGTAGAGAGGAGCAGTAGAGAGTAGAGGAGTAGTAGAGAGGAGTAGAGTAGAGAGGAGCAGTAGAGAGTAGATAGGAGTAGTAGAGAGGAGCAGTAGAGAGTAGAGAGGAGCAGTAGAGAGTAGAGAGGAGTAGTAGAGAGGAGTAGAGTAGAGAGGAGTAGAGTAGAGAGGAGTAGAGTAGAGAGGAGCAGTAGAGAGGAGCAGTAGAGTAGAGAGGAGTAGAGTAGAGAGGAGTAGAGCGGCAGAACAGTAGAAAGCGTATTTTATGAGATGTGGATCTGACTGTGGAAAGCCCCCTGGCCTGCTTATGTCTTCCCCCTGAGCGTGAGAGTAGGACATACAAAGCAGACATCCCAGACCCGGGTGTAAATACTATTGGAAATCATTTAAAAATACTTTATCTGTGCTGGTTAGAGTTTGTATAGTGCTATGGAAACCAATAGAACAGTCAAACCCTGCCAACCTGGCACGTCAAGCAGGCTAAAACAAACACTTAAAGTATTTGAAAGATTTCAAACATTATTTGAACCCAAGTCTGCAGAGAAAACATAACATGCCTGGTTTAGGATAAACCCTAAGACGTCAGCAGGCACCAAGCAGAGGCAAGCTGACCTCCATGTAAGAGACGCATCATGTCTGTCTGGTCTGCAACCTCTCAACTAAAATAACCACCTCAACGGAAACATTCTGAACCCCCCCCCCCCCCAAATACCCCCACCCCGTGCTACAGAAAGAGGGAACAGTAGTTACCCAATGCTTTATAGTTCCAGTTTAAGAAATATTTACTTAATGGAGGCTTTTATGCTCAGCTAGAAGATAAAGAGAGCAAGTAAGCCAAATAAGTAAAGGAAGGCATCTTTAAGATTAAAAAACAGTTGACAACATCTTGTTTTGATTCAGGTAACCCTGACGGTGTTTGAGCTGGCGTCTGCAGCAGGTCTGACTTGTGACATCGACCCTGCCTTGGTGGCAGCCATCACTAGTATGCGTACAGGTAAATACAATAGTCTCTGGTGGGATGTCAGTTTTTATACTGGTCATGTTCCAAGACAATTGTCACTATCCGGCTCGAAGGACTACATTTATTGGTTTTGTACAATATATCTTTATGACAAAACAGCAGGATTCCACAACCTATCCTCCCCTTTTATAGCTGGACTCCAATTGGCTAAAACGTCAAACAAATGAACAAATATTTAACCTATTAATGCATGTCTTTCAACTTCCCTTTTGTTTATTTCCTATGAATGTTTTCTAGAGTTTAGAAGAAGAGAAAAAAGATTTAAAAGGGAAGTTTGCTAAATATGAGTTCTACTCTCCAGATAACTCGTCAGTTGATGAGGAGTACAAGCTAACCTGCCTTCTCCTGGTTTACATCGCTGTGTCTCTGCCCATCCTGGCTTTGGATCCCAACTCCTACTACAGCAGACATTATGGTGGTAAGGACTGGGTTATTGACTTGTGATAAATGTACTTAGATGTCCCTCTTCACTCCCTGTTGAACATATGGTCACATTAACCCCAGTGATACATTTAGTTCAGTGCAAATCCAACACCATTACATTTTGTCTCTGCCTTCTCTGACGCTGGATCCCCGACTCCTCCTACATTCGACAGGATGTTCATTTCATCTAATAATCTTTATTATAAACTGGTTGGTTCCAGCCCTGAATGCTGATTGGCTGACAGCCTTGCTATATGAGACCGTATACCATGGGTATGACAAAGCATGTATTTTTACTGCTCTAATTACTTTAGTAACCAGTTTAAAATAGCAATAAGGCACCTCTTGGGTTTGCAATATACGGCCAATATACGGCCAATATACCACGGCTAATGGCTCTTTCCAGCACTCCGGGATGCGTCGCGCTGAAGAACAGCCCTTAGCCGTGGTATATTGGCCCTATACCACACCCCCTCTGTGCCTTATTGCTTAATTTAACCCTTGGGGAAATTCTTCAAGCAGGGTTGTCTGTTCACTCAAACATTTTAAAAGCATTTTTTTTTTTTCTTTCCAGATCTGATTTATGTGTTCATTTGGATCCTCATTGGGTGTTACAATAGCAACAGCTGCCCTACTCATGTCATCTGTTGTGTGTAGATTAGTGCTAAGCGATTAACCAAAATGAATGAGCGATTGTGAGGGGATGTAGAGAGCAGCTGTTGCTTCGCGAGGCATCTCTACCTGAAAATACATGATCCAAGTGATTTGATAGTTGGTATTCAGCAGTCTTAAAAGTAGGCCTTATTTACTTTGAAGAACTACAAAAATAGTGATGTTGTCAGACAGCAGCTCTATAGAGATGAGATGATGACTTTGAAAGAAATATTAAAGTCATTAAATAAAACTAATGTAAAATACACAACTGAAATATTTTAGTAAAGTAATGTGAGTAAATGTTGGTTAATAAGTGATAAGCAGTAATGGACAGTCACTACCATCAGGGGACTTGTATTCATTGTTTTATTCTGTGTTGTTACAACATTCAATCCAGCCTTTTTAATAATCAAACCAAAACTGATCCAACCTTAAAAAGCTGTAATCGCTCGGCACTAGCGTAGATCCAGCTGTATGCTTCAATCCTAACTGATTAGGAAAGACGCTCAATAGGCACTGGCTCATTTTGAATCTTTCAGGGGTGAATCATAAGTAACATTTCCACCTAATCTCCCATCGACGTCAATGCACGTCTAAGTGAAATTCGACACAAGTGGAATTTGCCACAGTTATGCTAACTGGTTCAATGTGGTTGACATTCCATGGACACTGGTCACGCCAGTTTACCAGAACTTGGGGGAACAGTGACATCATCACAGTCATCACTGTGACACCTTGGAATTCTTCTAATTCCCCGTTGACCTTAACTCAGACAGGTTGACTAATGAAATACTTGTTTTTACCAAGGACTCTGGGTAGCGTCCCAAATTACACCCTATCCCCAATAGTGCACTACTTTTGACCAGGACCCATAGGGAAGTGCACTACTTTTGACCAGGACCCATAGGGAAGTGCACTACTTTTGACCAGGACCCATAGGGCAGTGCACTACTTTTGACCAGGGCCCATAGGGAAGTGCACTACTTTTGACCAGGGCCCATAAGGAAGTGCACTACTTTTGACCAGGGCCCATAAGGAAGTGCACTACTTTTGACCAGGGCCCATAGGGAAGTGCACTACTTTTGACCAGGGCCCATAGGGAAGTGCACTACTTTTGACCAGGGCCCATAGGGAAGTGCACTACTTTTGACCAGGGCCCATAGGGAAGTGCACTACTTTTGACCAGGGCCCATAGGGAAGTGCACTACTTTTGACCAGGGCCCATAGGGAAGTGCACTACTTTTGACCAGGGCCCATAGGGAAGTGCACTACTTTTGACCAGGGCCCATGGTGAAGTGCACTACTTTTGACCAGGGCCCATGGTGAAGTGCACTACTTTTGACCAGGACCCATGGTGAAGTGCACTACTTTTGACCAGGACCCATGGTGAAGTGCACTACTTTTGACCAGGGCCCATGGTGAAGTGCACTATATAGGGAATAAGGTGCCGTTTGGGATGCTGTTGTTTGTTTTTTAAATCTTTTTTTCCCCTTTATTTAATTAGACAAGTCAGTTAAGAACAAATTCAAATTTTCAATGACGGCCTAGGAAGAGTGGGTTAACTGCCTTGTTCAGGGGCGGAATGACAGATTTTACCTTATCAGCTCGGGGATTCGATCTTGCAACCTTTACGGTGACTAGTCCAACACTTTAACCACTAGGCTACCTGCCGCCCCATAGTTTATTGTGTCAGACGACATAGACTTTTCATGAAGTTGTCTCATGAGTTGGCACAGAGCCGGATGGAGAACTCTCTAAGAGCATCAAATAACAACCGTGGATCAAAGTCAGAGAGATGGTGACATCAGAGATGGCGTTCAGGTTTTAGTCTGTCTGCGTTTTAAACATGACCTGGAATTAAAGGATTCAGAAACCCTGATGAAGACGGGATCCGTCGAAGCGTCGGTAGGATTGTTGTTGTTACATCGGAGCTACAGAATGTGTGGCCACCTTCTTTTGTTATTGGCAGTGCTGGATCTAAAGGACACCTCCTACGGTCTAGGGAGTTGACTGTTCCTGTAAAAATAATAAAAAGTGGTGTCTTTCATTTAGTTTGGTTTCCCACTAACTGTGTGGCTCTGGCTTCTGCTTTGATAATTGATTGATTGACAGCAGGGAACCACAACTTTCATTGTCTGGCCACTGCCGTCACCCAACTAATTGATTGATTGATTTTAATTGATCGACCGCAGGGCATCAGAACAACATCCACTGTCTGGCCACGGCCGTCAACCAGCTGTCCGCAGCCATGTTCACCGTCGAGAGCAAGAACATAGAGCAGCACCTTAAGGAGTTCCTCCTGGTACGTGATCAACCCGAAAACACCGTCTCTAAAGAGGTCATGTTGACACACGAGACATTTTCATCTGATAAACAGTTATCCTGTAGTTGAAGATCTATTCCTACTGCTAAATGTGAATCCTGTTCTTCTAGGTGGCGTCTTCCACTCTGCTCCAGCTGGGTCAGAATGTAGAGAATAGGGTGGACAGCAAGAACAGAGACTCCATCTACCTTCTCCTGCACATGGTAGGCTCAGGTCTTCTTGGAAACATGCACATCCTACAGTATTTCTACTTAGGGTAATGTTGAAAATGTCAGGGGCCATATCTAGGTCCTTTATGGGTCGTTCTGGCTCGGACAAGGATTACTGACTGACTCGTAACAAGGTCCCAGACGTTTTCCCCTGTCAGGTCACATGGTTCAGGAGAAAAAGTCAATAATCATGTATACTGTACATTTAAACTTTTTTATTTTCTATACATGAATAATGTATTCTCTTCATCTCATTGGCCACCTACCTCCTCTACAGATCGTGGAGGCGTCTCCGTTCCTGAGCCAGGACATGTTGGAGAGCTGCTTCCCTTATGTCCTGTTGAGGAACGCCTACAGAGAGGTCTACAAGAACTCTATCATTACACTGGGCTAACACACACACACACAGACACACACAGACACAGGCACAGATGAGGAACGTCTACAGAGAGGTGTACAAGGCCTTCATCAAATCCCTGGGCTGGCGGCACTGAGTATCCAATATACCCTCTTCTAGGTTGGGATTCAATCCGCTCGCTTTTGTAGACAGTGTGGCTTTCAAAGGCAATGTTAACCGTGTTCGTCAGGCCTGCTATAGCACCGTTTCAGATTGAATCCTGGCTCTAGTCTCTGATGTCGCCAAATACTGCCTTCTGCTCTGTAGGGTCTAGGTCTTGTTACTGTAAAAGCTCTATGGGGTCAACGTTGGATTACTGTAAAAAGCACTTTGTAACAACTGATGATGTAAAATGGGATTTATAAATAATAATGATTGATTAATTTGTTACTATGCACAGCTAACACAATTATTTGTAGCTTTGTAAACTTTCAGAAATGCTATAAGCTTTATTTAGCCATTAAAGGGTTTATGAAAGAAAATGTCAAATCGTTTTTTGGAGAGATCTTGGAAAAAATACAATACTTACTCCCATTGTCTATGAATACAGGTTACTGGTATTAATTTAAATGTGTGTTTAACAGTACAAGAGAATAACAACATACACTCATATTAGTGTAATGTGTATGTCATTCCCAACGCTCAGAAAGACTACCTACCCCAACCTGTACCAAGCGTCCCCTGTGTTCAGCCCTCGGGTCTGTTGTTAGGCTGGGGAGAGTGTGTCCCATCCTGTAGTGTGTGTGTGTGTGTGTGTGTACTGGGCCTCCCCAATGGTCTAGAAGTTCTCGGTAGGGACTCTATGGAACGACTCAGTGGAAAGGAACACCCCAGTAGGTAGGACCACCTCACATGGAGTGCATTGAGACATGGCGAACTAAGTGACTGAACAGCTCCTCACTATTTAGCACAATTATACTACAGTATACCACGTTAGCCTTGTTCATACCTGGTGCTAACATTCACCCTTTTGTCATGATCTTGTCCACATTCTGATTGTGCCCACATTTTTACACATGTGTAGATGATTGAAAGCTCTGTGATCTGATTGTGATCAGATTTTCCTGCTCACATCTGGAGGTGGTCTGAAACGCATTGTGTCTGGATACCAGTCAAGTGTAAACAGATGTTGATGTTCAAAGCATTTAAATCAGTATTATACTGGGCCTCTGATACTGGGCCTCTAATACTGGGCCTCTAATACTGGGCCTCTGATACTGGGCCTCTAATACTGGGCCTCTAATACTGGGCCTCTGATACTGGGCCTCTGATACTGGGCCTCTAAAATCATCGACAGGTAGCACCATCGAACTTATGGTATCAGTACATAAATAAATCAATATTATTTTGAAACAATATCTGTCATATAATTTGCCTACAAGGGAGGCACCGGCTAATCTGGTCACAATGCGGACATAGTGGACGGATAAGAGACGCAAAAAAATCTTGATCAGATAGTGATTAGGACATATTGATCAGATCAAGAATCTCGCGTGTAAGCACAAGGTGTAAACAAAGCTTCTGTGTATGGGTGGGGTGGAAGGAGTGTGTGTGTGTGTCTGGGTGGGGTGGAAGGAGTGTGTGTGTTTGGGAGGGGTGGAAGGAGTGTGTGTTGGGGGGGGGGGGGGGTGGAAGGAATGTGTGTGTTTGGGGGGGGTGGAAGGAGTGTGTGTTGGGGGGGGGGGGTGGAAGGAGTGTGTGTGTTTGGGGGGGGTGGAAGGAGTGTGTGTGTGTGTGTTTGGGGGGGGGGTGGAAGGAGTGTGTGTGTGTTTGGGAGGGGTGGATGGAGTGTGTGTGTGTGTGTGTTTGGGTGGGGTGGAAGGAGTGTGTGTGTGTGTGAGTGTGTATGGGGGGGTGGAAGGAGTGTGTGTGTTTGGGGGGGGTGGAAGGAGTGTGTGTGTGTTTGGGGGGGGTGGAAGGAGTGTGTTTGGGTGGGGTGGAAGGAGTGTGTGTGTGTTTGGGGGGTGGAAGGAGTGTGTGTGTGGGGGGGGGGGGGGGGTGGAAGGAGTGTGTGTGTTTGGGGGGGGGGGGGTGGAAGGAGTGTGTGTGTGTTTGGGGGGGGTGGAAGGAGTGTGTTTGGGTGGGGTGGAAGGAGTGTGTGTGTGTTTGGGGGGTGGAAGGAGTGTGTGTGTGTCTGGGTGGGGTGGAAGGAGTGTGTGTGTGGGGGGGGGGGGGGGGGTGGAAGGAGTGTGTGTGTTTGGGGGGGGGGGGGGTGGAAGGAGTGTGTGTGTGTTTGGGGGGGTGGAAGGAGTGTGTGTGTTGGGTGGGGGGGTGGAAGGAGTGTGTGTGTGTGTGTTTGGGGGGGGTGGAAGGAGTGTGTGTGTGTGTGTGTGTTTGGGGGGGTGGAAGGAGTGTGTGTGTGTGTGTGTGTTTGGGGGGGTGGAAGGAGTGTGTGTGTGTCTGGGTGGGGTGGAAGGAGTGTGTGTGTGGGGGGGGGGGGGGGGGGTGGAAGGAGTGTGTGTGTTTGGGGGGGGGGGGGTGGAAGGAGTGTGTGTGTGTTTGGGGGGGGTGGAAGGAGTGTGTTTGGGTGGGGTGGAAGGAGTGTGTGTGTGTTTGGGGGGTGGAAGGAGTGTGTGTGTGTCTGGGTGGGGTGGAAGGAGTGTGTGTGTGTGGGGGGGGGGGGGTGGAAGGAGTGTGTGTGTTTGGGGGGGGGGGGGTGGAAGGAGTGTGTGTGTGTTTGGGGGGGGTGGAAGGAGTGTGTGTGTTGGGTGGGGGGGTGGAAGGAGTGTGCGTGTGTGTGTTTGGGGGGGGTGGAAGGAGTGTGTGTGTGTGTGTGTGTTTGGGGGGGTGGAAGGAGTGTGTGTGTGTGTGTGTGTTTGGGGGGGTGGAAGGAGTGTGTGTGTGTGGGTGTGTTTGGGGGGGGTGGAAGGAGTGTGTGTGTGGTGTGTGTGTGTGTGTGTGTGTGTGTTTGGGTGGGGTGGAAGGAGTGTGTGTGTGTGTGTGTGTGTGTGTGTGTGTGTGTGTGTGTGTGTGTGTGTGTGTGTGTGTGTTTGGGTGGGATGGAAGGAGTGTGTGTGTGTGTGTGTGTGGGGGGGTGTATTGAGAAAGAAGAATAGGGGGGCTCTTGATAGATGAAAATTCTACAAAGCAGATATTTGAGTCTAGGTCTGATGGTCCATTTATTATTAGATTTATATTCCAAATCTAAGATCAGTTGGTAAATGACCCTGAGGCCTTGTCCCAGCTCCCCCCTGAGGCCTTGTCCCAGCTCCCTCCTGAGGCCTTGTCCCAGCTCCCTCCTGAGGCCTTGTCCCAGCTCCCTCCTGAGGCCTTGTCCATGCTCCCTCCTGAGGCCTTGTCCCAGCTCCCTCCTGAGGCCTTGTCCCAGCTCCCTCCTGAGGCCTTGTCCCAGCTCCCTCCTGAGGCCTTGTCCATGCTCCCTCCTGAGGCCTTGTCCATGCTCCCTCCTGAGGCCTTGTCCCAGCTCCCTCCTGAGGCCTTGTCCCAGCTCCCTCCTCCTGAGGCCTTGTCCCAGCTCCCTCCTCCTGAGGCCTTGTCCCAGCTCCCTCCTCCTGAGGCCTTGTCCCTGCTCCCTCCTGAGGCCTTGTCCCTGCTCCCTCCTGAGGCCTTGTCCCTGCTCCCTCCTGAGGCCTTGTCCCTGCTCCCTCCTGAGGCCTTGTCCCTGCTCCCTCCTGAGGCCTTGTCCCTGCTCCCTCCTGAGGCCTTGTCCCTGCTCCCTCCTGAGGCCTTGTCCCTGCTCCCTCCTGAGGTCTTGTCCCTGCTCCCTCCTGAGCCCTTGTCCCTGCTCCCTCCTGAGGCCTTGTCCCTGCTCCCTCCTGAGGCCTTGTCCTTGCTCCCTCCTGAGGCCTTGTCCCAGCTCCCTGTGCTGTAGGTCTTGTTCAGGGGACATCCTACTGTACTCCACAGTGGCTGCTCTGTCCCGAGGCGCTGATGACGAGTACTGGTGGGAAAATGGGCTTACGTAAAGGATCACAGCTTGTAGTGTTGGTGACAGAGTTGGTAGAGATGCTCACCTGCTGAGAGCCACAGGACCTATGCACACACAAACACACAGATATACACATACACACTCTCACACACACTCTGTCACATTCATTCAGTCACATACATTTTCAGATACACACACACACACACACATACACACACACACACACACACACACACACACACACACACACACACACACACACAGCCTCTGCAGCACCAACCAGCAGCCAGGAACCACGCTATGAATCCCAGAATACCGAACACTGACATCAGCCTGGAGACGTTCAAAAAGTAAGAACCAGAGACACACCGGTAATGTGCTATAGATCCACATAGAAGTACGTTACAGTTTCATGATGGTCGACAGAGTAGTAGTTGTAAAATAACTAATGTGGAAGTTAACCTTTTGCTTCTATCATTGACGGTTTCATGAGACTAGGTTGTATGTTCCACACTGGATAATGTTAGCCAAGATAATAACACGTCCCTAATTTATGATCGGTTGGTGAAACATTTTAAAATATAAGATGAGATAATTGAGTAAGTTACTTTTAGATCTTCAAACTGCTCCTGATAATGCTAAGTCCTCAAAACAGTTTTATACTGGGACTAAAGGTTCCCCTTTCTCTGGGATTTATAGAGATATATCAAAACAGTTTTATACTGGGACTAACGGTTCCCCTGTCTCTGGGATTTGTAGAGATATAAAAAGTCAAATCTCTCTCCAGTAAAAGTAAACATTCAATGAATTATGTCTGGGGGGGAGAGACACTCACTCACTCTGGGGGATGACGGGAGTGGACAGGACCTAACTAACATGTTTAATTCAGACTAGAGGAAGAGGATGTCCAACAGTTATTATGAAATCAGATCAATCACGTTTAAATCAAACTTGTTGAAGAGGATATCCAACCGTCATTCAGACTAGATGAGCAGGATGTCATGCCAATCCTTATGACACGAGATCAATCATGTTTTAATTCGGACTACGTGTGGAAAATGTAATGTAGCCGTTATGAAATCAGATCTAACATTCTAAATGAAATCAGATCTAACATTCTAAATGAAATCAGATCTAACATTCTAAATGAAATCAGATCTAACATTCTAAATGTTAGAATGTCCTCCCGGGTGGCGCAGTGGTCAAGGGCACTGCATCGCAGTGCTAGCTGCGCCACCAGAGTCTCTGGGTTCGCGCCCAGGCTGGGCTGGGTTCGCGCCCAGGCTCTGTCGCAGCCGGCCGCAACCGGGAGGTCCGTGGGGCAACGCACAATTGGCATAGCGTCGTCCGTGTTAGGGAGGGTTTGGCCGGTAGGGATATCCTTGTCTCAGTATGTAAAATGTAATAAAAAATGTATGCACTCTACTGTAAGTCGCTCTGGATAAGAGCGTCTGCTAAATGACTAAAATGTAAATGTAAATGAAATCAGATCTAGCATTCTAAATGAAATCGGATCTAGCATTCTAAATGAAATCAGATCTAACATTCTAAATGAAATCAGATCTAACATTCTAAATGAAATCCGATCTAACATTCTAAATGAAATCAGATCTAGCATTCTAAATGAAATCAGATCTAACATTCTAAATGAAATCAGATCTAACATTCTAAATGAAATCAGATCTAACATTCTAAATGAAATCAGATCTAGCATTCTAAATGAAATCAGATCTAACATTCTAAATGAAATCAGATCTAGCATTCTAAATGAAATCAGATCTAACATTCTAAATGAAATCAGATCTAGCATTCTAAATGAAATCAGATCTAACATTCTAAATGAAATCAGATCTAACATTCTAAATGAAATCAGATCTAACATTCTAAATGTTAGAATGTCCTCCCGGGTGGCGCAGTGGTCAAGGGCACTGCATCGCAGTGCTAGCTGCGCCACCAGAGTCTCTGGGTTCGCGCCCAGGCTGGGCTGGGTTCGCGCCCAGGCTCTGTCGCAGCCGGCCGCAACCGGGAGGTCCGTGGGGCAACGCACAATTGGCATAGCGTCGTCCGTGTTAGGGAGGGTTTGGCCGGTAGGGATATCCTTGTCTCAGTATGTAAAATGTAATAAAAAATGTATGCACTCTACTGTAAGTCGCTCTGGATAAGAGCGTCTGCTAAATGACTAAAATGTAAATGTAAATGAAATCAGATCTAGCATTCTAAATGAAATCGGATCTAGCATTCTAAATGAAATCAGATCTAACATTCTAAATGAAATCAGATCTAACATTCTAAATGAAATCCGATCTAACATTCTAAATGAAATCAGATCTAGCATTCTAAATGAAATCAGATCTAACATTCTAAATGAAATCAGATCTAACATTCTAAATGAAATCAGATCTAACATTCTAAATGAAATCAGATCTAGCATTCTAAATGAAATCAGATCTAACATTCTAAATGAAATCAGATCTAGCATTCTAAATGAAATCAGATCTAACATTCTAAATGAAATCAGATCTAGCATTCTAAATGAAATCAGATCTAACATTCTAAATGAAACAGATCTAACATTCTAAATGAAATCAGATCTAGCATTCTAAATGAAATCAGATCTAACATTCTAAATGAAATCAGATCTAACATTCTAAATGAAATCAGATCTAGCATTCTAAATGAAATCAGATCTAACATTCTAAATGAAATCAGATCTAACATTCTAAATGAAATCAGATGGCACTGAGAAGCCTTGGTTAACCAACACTGGAAGACTCCTCCCACTCTGCTGTTTGAGGGTTCTCGTTTGTTTTTTTAATGCAACTACTTCCACAAAGTAATTTTATCCAGCGGAAAACAAAGATGAAGGATCTTTTTTAACACTTTTTTCCCCCCTTTGAGATGGTGATGATTTCCACCCGGATGCCAACATGTAAACATCATGTTTGGTTACATGGCAAACGTATAACAACCAACTAATTGAAATTGCTTTTGAATGTAATTTTTTGTTTATCTTTACATCTGTCACAGGTTACTGTGACAGATGTTGAAACATGTAAATCGACTTCAACATGTCTTTTGTTTTTCACACTTTTCTTAGACACAACGTATGTCGCAATGCCATTTCTCCAATAGAAAAACAAAACATCTTTTTAAAGTGATCGACTTGAGGAAATCGATCCTCCAGATTTAAATGCGGTCATGCACTGTGAATTGAAGAGGCACATCAAGGAGCATGGGAATGACCCAGCCACCAAGAAAGACAAGCAACCAGGGGAAGTCACTCTGCTGTGAGCAGAATGGACATGTCCCCGGTGACCTCGCCAGACAGCTCTCACATCCCCACAGCTATAAAATGAGGCTTAATTAATTGAAGATATACGTAGTGTATGTATGCCCCAGCAGTACTCAAGTTAAAACCTGAAATGAATTGAATTGCTGATCTTGTAAATGACTAGAATCTCTTTGATTTGAAGATTCCACTGTACTGGAGGAGGAGTTTCAGCCTCCACACCTGGGATGTTGTCGTTGTTATGAGAAATGTGCAGAATTCAAAGAAACTGCTGTACTGTGTTGTAATGTAACATGTAGCCTCAGGTTATCGTTGTATGTTTTCATTTGACATGTAAGGTTGATTGGTTTTCTGGGTAATCGAATAGCAGTTTGAATTGTTGTGGGTGACTTTGGAGGACAGTTTAAATTGGTTTATTTTGGTTTGGTCACTACAAGCCCTGTAGTGAAAAAGACTTTGGTCTGTGCTTTGCCAGTGCAGTGGAAAATTCTCATTGGGGTTTAGAGTACACACACTGCCTTGAAAGCATAGCAGTCAACACCCCATCAGTGAAGTTGGCTCGGTTCTCTATTTTACTCTCTCTCTCCTTCCCCCCATCTCTCTCTCTCTCTCCCTCTTTCTCGCTCTGTCTTTCTCGCTCTGTCTATCTCTCTCTCTCAATGCTCTCTCTCTTTCTCTCTCTCCCTCTTTCTCGTGCTGTCTAACTATCTCTCTCTCTCAACTCTCTCTCTCCCTCTCTCGTGCAGTCTCTCTCTCTCAACTCTCTCTCTCCCTCTCTTGTGCAGTCTCTCTCTCAACTCTCTCTCTCCTTCCCCCATCTCTCTCTCTCTCTCTCTCTCTCTCTCTCTCTCTCTCTCTCTCTCTCTCTCTCTCTCTCTCTCTCTCTCTCTCTCTCTCGCCCTGCTTCCTTTCACAGCACTGACATAACTGACACACTTTGGCCTAGACCTATCACAGTTCAGCTAGGTCCCCCCAGATGGGTGCAGGCTACGCAGGCTGGGGTGTACCAGAAGTGTTTCTCGGGACAGAGAACTTTGGGTGGTTCCGTTGAACAGTAGGTTATCTGAGAGACCTTTTACTTTCCAGTTTTTTTCCCCAGGAGAGTCTACTCTCTCTCTTTCAGTGCTCTGTGTCACTATGCCTGAGCTCTGTGATTAGGATTGTAAAGGACAGGAGAGTCTACTCTCTCTCTCTCAGTGCTCTGTGTCACTATGCCTGAGCTCTGTGATTAGGATTGTAAAGGACAGTACCATTGGGTTGTGCAGGGAGTGTCAAACTGTGAGTCTAAGGGTTTTTCCTTACTGTGACTGTGGGCTGGATGGCTGAGCTGGTGAGAGTGAGGAAGAAACACCTCCAGATGCCTATCTCCAGGTAAGAGAAAGGAACTCTGGGAAATAGGAACAGGGGCGAAAAAGTGGTAATGCATTTCCAAAGTAGTGTAAACCTTTCCTGTTTGTGATAAGGTAGGATTTAGGAGGTTATTGTGACATGCTGAGGTTACTGTGACATACTGAGGTTACTGTATGTACTGAGGTTACTGTATGTACTGAGGTTACTGTATGTACTGAGGTTACTGTATGTACTGAGGTTACTGTATGTACTGAGGTTACTGTGACATGCTGAGGTTACTGTATGTACTGAGGTTACTGTGACATGCTGAGGTTACTGTGACAAGCTGAGGTTACTGTGACATGCTGAGGTTACTGTGACATACTGAGGTTACTGTATGTACTGAGGTTACTGTGACATACTGAGGTTACTGTGACATACTGAGGTTACTGTGACATACTGAGGTTACTGTGACAAGCTGAGGTTACTGTAACATACTGAGGTTACTGTGACATGCTGAGGTTACTGTGACATACTGAGGTTACTGTATGTACTGATGTTACTGTGACATACTGAGGTTACTGTGACATACTGAGGTTACTGTGACATGCTGAGGTTACTGTGACATACTGAGGTTACTGTATGTACTGAGGTTACTGTGACATACTGAGGTTACTGTATGTACTGAGGTTACTGTGACATGCTGAGGTTACTGTGACATGCTGAGGTTACTGTGACATACTGAGGTTACTGTATGTACTGAGGTTACTGTGACATGCTGAGGTTACTGTGACATGCTGAGGTTACTGTGACATACTGAGGTTACTGTGACATACTGAGGTTACTGTGACATACTGAGGTTACTGTAACATACTGAGGTTACTGTGAAATGCTGAGGTTACTGTGACATGCTGAGGTTACTGTAACATACTGAGGTTACTGTATGTACTGAGGTTACTGTGACATACTGAGGTTACTGTATGTACTGAGGTTACTGTGACATGCTGAGGTTACTGTGACATACTGAGGTTACTGTATGTACTGAGGTTACTGTGACATACTGAGGTTACTGTATGTACTGAGGTTACTGTATGTACTGAGGTTACTGTGACAAGCTGAGGTTACTGTATGTACTGAGGTTACTGTATGTACTGAGGTTACTGTATGTACTGAGGTTACTGTATGTACTGAGGTTACTGTGACATGCTGAGGTTACTGTGACATGCTGAGGTTACTGTGACATGCTGAGGTTACTGTGACATACTGAGGTTACTGTATGTACTGAGGTTACTGTGACATGATGAGGTTACTGTGACATACTGAGGTTACTGTGACATACTGAGGTTACTGTGACATGCTGAGGTTACTGTGACATGCTGAGGTTACTGTGACATACTGAGGTTACTGTGACATGCTGAGGTTACTGTGACATACTGAGGTTACTGTATGTACTGAGGTTACTGTATGTACTGAGGTTACTGTGACATACTGAGGTTACTGTGACATACTGAGGTTACTGTGACATACTGAGGTTACTTTGACATACTGAGGTTACTGTATGTACTGATGTTACTGTGACATGATGAGGTTACTGTGACATGCTGAGGTTACTGTGACATACTGAGGTTACTTTGACATACTGAGGTTACTGTGACATACTGAGGTTACTGTGACATACTGAGGTTACTGTGACATACTGAGGTTATTGTGACATACTGAGGTTACTGTGACATGCTGAGGTTACTGTATGTACTGAGGTTACTGTGACATACTGAGGTTACTGTATGTACTGAGGTTACTGTGACATGCTGAGGTTACTGTAACATACTGAGGTTACTGTGAAATGCTGAGGTTACTGTGACATGCTGAGGTTACTTTGACATACTGAGGTTACTGTGACATACTGAGGTTACTGTGACATGCTGAGGTTACTGTGACATGCTGAGGTTACTGTGACATGCTGAGGTTACTGTATGTACTGAGGTTACTGTAAGTACTGAGGTTACTGTGACATGCTGAGGTTACTGTGACATGCTGAGGTTACTGTATGTACTGAGGTTACTGTAAGTACTGAGGTTACTGTGACATACTGAGGTTACTGTGACATGCTGAGGTTACTGTGACATACTGAGGTTACTGTGACATACTGAGGTTACTGTGACATACTGAGGTTACTGTATGTACTGAGGTTACTGTATGTACTGAGGTTACTGTAAGTACTGAGGTTACTGTGACATGCTGATGTTACTGTAACATACTGAGGTTACTGTGACATGCTGAGGTTACTGTGACATACTGAGGTTACTGTGACATACTGAGGTTACTGTATGTACTGAGGTTACTGTATGTACTGAGGTTACTGTGACATACTGAGGTTACTGTGACATACTGAGGTTACTGTATGTACTGAGGTTACTGTGACATACTGAGGTTACTGTGACATACTGAGGTTACTGTATGTACTGAGGTTACTGTGACATGCTGAGGTTACTGTATGTACTGAGGTTACTGTATGTACTGAGGTTACTGTGACATACTGAGGTTACTGTGACATGCTGAGGTTACTGTATGTACTGAGGTTACTGTATGTACTGAGGTTACTGTGACATGCTGAGGTTACTGTGACATACTGAGGTTACTGTGACATGCTGAGGTTACTGTAACATACTGAGGTTACTGTGACATACTGAGGTTACTGTGACATGCTGAGGTTACTGTAACATACTGAGGTTACTGTGACATGCTGAGGTTACTGTGACATACTGAGGTTACTGTGACATACTGAGGTTACTGTAACATACTGAGGTTACTGTGACATACTGAGGTTACTGTGACATACTGAGGTTACTGTAACATACTGAGGTTACTGTAACATACTGAGGTTACTGTGACATGCTGAGGTTACTGTGACATACTGAGGTTACTGTGACATACTGAGGTTACTGTGACATACTGAGGTTACTGTGACATGCTGAGGTTACTGTAACATACTGAGGTTACTGTGACATACTGAGGTTACTGTGACATGCTGAGGTTACTGTGACATGCTGAGGTTACTGTGACATGCTGAGGTTACTGTCTGTACTGAGGTTACTGTGACATGCTGAGGTTACTGTGACATACTGAGGTTACTGTGACATACTGAGGTTACTGTAACATACTGAGGTTACTGTGACATGCTGAGGTTACTGTGACATGCTGAGGTTACTGTGACATGCTGAGGTTACTGTATGTACTGAGGTTACTGTATGTACTGAGGTTACTGTAACATACTGAGGTTACTGTAACATACTGAGGTTACTGTAACATACTGAGGTTACTGTATGTACTGAGGTTACTGTGACATAACGAGGTTACTGTGACATACTGAGGTTACTGTGACATACTGAGGTTACTGTATGTACTGAGGTTACTGTGACATAACGAGGTTATTGTGACATGCTGAGGTTACTGTGAAATGCTGAGGTTACTGTATGTACTGAGGTTACTGTGACATACTGAGGTTACTGTGACATGCTGAGGTTACTGTGACATGCTGAGGTTACTGTGACATACTGAGGTTATTGTGACATGCTGAGGTTACTGTGACATGCTGAGGTTACTGTGACATACTGAGGTTACTGTGACATGCTGAGGTTACTGTGACATACTGAGGTTACTGTGACATGCTGAGGTTACTGTGACATGCTGAGGTTACTGTGACATACTGAGGTTATTGTGACATGCTGAGGTTACTGTATGTACTGAGGTTACTGTGACATACTGAGGTTACTGTGACATGCTGAGGTTAATGTAACATACTGATGTTACTGTGACATACTGAGGTTACTGTGACATACTGAGGTTACTGTGACATGCTAAGGTTACTGTGACATACTGAGGTTACTGTATGTACTGAGGTTACTGTGACATGCTGAGGTTACTGTATGTACTGAGGTTACTGTGACATGCTGAGGTTACTGTGACATGCTAAGGTTACTGTGACATACTGAGGTTACTGTAACATACTGAGGTTACTGTGACATGCTGAGGTTACTGTATGTACTGAGGTTACTGTGACATGCTGAGGTTACTGTGACATGCTGAGGTTACTGTGACATACTGAGGTTACTGTATGTACTGAGGTTACTGTGACATGCTGAGGTTACTGTATGTACTGAGGTTACTGTATGTACTGAGGTTACTGTGACATGCTGAGGTTACTGTGTGTACTGAGGTTACTGTATGTACTGAGGTTACTGTGACATGCTGAGGTTACTGTATGTACTGAGGTTACTGTATGTACTGAGGTTACTGTGACATACTGAGGTTACTGTGACATACTGAGGTTACTGTATGTACTGAGGTTACTGTGACATGCTGAGGTTACTGTATGTACTGAGGTTACTGTATGTACTGAGGTTACTGTATGTACTGAGGTTACTGTATGTACTGAGGTTACTGTATGTACTGAGGTTACTGTATGTACTGAGGTTACTGTATGTACTGAGGTTACTGTGACATGCTGAGGTTACTGTGTGTACTGAGGTTACTGTATGTACTGAGGTTACTGTGACATACTGAGGTTACTGTGACATACTGAGGTTACTGTAACATACTGAGGTTACTGTGACATGCTAAGGTTACTGTGACATACTGAGGTTACTGTATGTACTGAGGTTACTGTGACATGCTGAGGTTACTGTGACATGCTGAGGTTACTGTATGTACTGAGGTTACTGTGACATGCTGAGGTTAATGTGACATACTGAGGTTACTGTGACATGCTGAGGTTACTGTGACATGCTAAGGTTACTGTGACATACTGAGGTTACTGTATGTACTGAGGTTACTGTGACATGCTGAGGTTACTGTGACATACTGAGGTTACTATGACATGCTGAGGTTACTGTGACATACTGAGGTTACTGTATGTACTGAGGTTACTGTGACATACTGAGGTTACTGTGACATGCTGAGGTTACTGTGACATGCTGATGTTACTGTGACATACTGAGGTTACTGTGACATACTGAGGTTACTGTGACATACTGAGGTTACTGTATGTACTGAGGTTACTGTGACATACTGAGGTTACTGTATGTACTGAGGTTACTGTGACATACTGAGGTTACTGTATGTACTGAGGTTACTGTGACATACTGAGGTTACTGTATGTACTGAGGTTACTGTGACATACTGATGTTACTGTGACATACTGAGGTTACTGTATGTACTGAGGTTACTGTGACATGATGAGGTTACTGTAACATACTGAGGTTACTGTGACATGCTGAGGTTACTGTGACATGCTGAGGTTACTGTGACATGCTGAGGTTACTGTGACATACTGAGGTTACTGTGACATACTGAGGTTACTGTGACATACTGAGGTTACTGTGACATGCTGAGGTTACTGTGACATGCTGAGGTTACTGTATGTACTGAGGTTACTGTGACATACTGAGGTTACTGTGACATGCTGAGGTTACTGTGACATGATGAGGTTACTGTGACATACTGAGGTTACTGTATGTACTGAGGTTACTGTGACATACTGAGGTTACTGTGACATGCTGAGGTTACTGTGACATGCTGAGGTTACTGTGACATGCTGAGGTTACTGTGACATGATGAGGTTACTGTGACATGCTGAGGTTACTGTGACATGATGAGGTTACTGTGACATACTGAGGTTACTGTATGTACTGAGGTTACTGTGACATACTGAGGTTACTGTGACATGATGAGGTTACTGTGACATACTGAGGTTACTGTATGTACTGAGTTTACTGTGACATACTGAGGTTACTGTGACATGCTGAGGTTACTGTGACATGCTGAGGTTACTGTGACATGCTGAGGTTACTGTGACATGCTGAGGTTACTGTATGTACTGAGGTTACTGTATGTACTGAGGTTAATGTATGCACTGAGGTTACTGTAAGTACTGAGGTTACTGTGACATACTGAGGTTACTGTGAAATGCTGAGGTTACTGTATGTACTGAGGTTACTGTATGTACTGAGGTTACTGTGACATGCTGAGGTTACTGTGACATACTGAGGTTACTGTATGTACTGAGGTTACTGTGACATACTGAGGTTACTGTGACATACTGAGGTTACTGTGACATGCTGAGGTTACTGTGACATACTGAGGTTACTGTATGTACTGAGGTTACTGTATGTACTGAGGTTACTGTGACATACTGAGGTTACTGTGACATACTGAGGTTACTGTGACATGCTGAGGTTACTGTGACATACTGAGGTTACTGTATGTACTGAGGTTACTGTGACATACTGAGGTTACTGTGACATACTGAGGTTACTGTAACATACTGAGGTTACTGTGACATGCTGAGGTTACTGTGACATGCTGAGGTTACTGTGACATGCTGAGGTTACTGTGACATGATGAGGTTACTGTAACATACTGAGGTTACTGTGACATACTGAGGTTACTGTGACATACTGAGGTTACTGTGACATACTGAGGTTACTGTGACATACTGAGGTTACTGTGACATGCTGAGGTTACTGTGACATGCTGAGGTTACTGTGACATACTGAGGTTACTGTGACATGCTGAGGTTACTGTATGTACTGAGGTTACTGTGACATACTGAGGTTACTGTGACATACTGAGGTTACTGTGACATACTGAGGTTACTGTGACATGCTGAGGTTACTGTGACATACTGAGGTTACTGTAACATACTGAGGTTACTGTGACATACTGAGGTTACTGTATGTACTGAGGTTACTGTATGTACTGAGGTTACTGTATGTACTGAGGTTACTGTGACAAGCTGAGGTTACTATATGTACTGAGGTTACTGTATGTACTGAGGTTACTGTATGTACTGAGGTTACTGTATCTACTGAGGTTACTGTGACATGCTGAGGTTACTGTGACATGCTGAGGTTACTGTATGTACTGAGGTTACTGTGACATGCTGAGGTTACTGTAACATACTGAGGTTACTGTGACATGCTGAGGTTACTGTATGTACTGAGGTTACTGTGACATACTGAGGTTACTGTATGCACTGAGGTTACTGTGACATGATGAGGTTACTGTGACATGATGAGGTTACTGTGACATACTGAGGTTACTGTGACATGATGAGGTTACTGTGACATACTGAGGTTACTGTATGCACTGAGGTTACTGTGACATGATGAGGTTACTGTGACATACTGAGGTTACTGTAACATACTGAGGTTACTGTGACATACTGAGGTTACTGTGACATACTGAGGTTACTGTGACATACTGAGGTTACTGTAACATACTGAGGTTACTGTGACATACTGAGGTTACTGTGACATACTGAGGTTACTGTGACATACTGAGGTTACTGTGACATACTGAGGTTACTGTAACATACTGAGGTTACTGTGACATACTGAGGTTACTGTGACATACTGAGGTTACTGTATGTACTGAGGTTACTGTATGTACTGAGGTTACTGTGACATACTGAGGTTACTGTATGTACTGAGGTTACTGTGACATACTGAGGTTACTGTGACATACTGAGGTTACTGTGACATACTGAGGTTACTGTATGTACTGAGGTTACTGTATGTACTGAGGTTACTGTGACATACTGAGGTTACTGTGACATGCTGAGGTTACTGTGACATACTGAGGTTACTGTGACATGCTAAGGTTACTGTGACATACTGAGGTTACTGTAAGTACTGAGGTTACTGTGACATACTGAGGTTACTGTGACATACTGAGGTTACTGTATGTACTGAGGTTACTGTGACATACTGAGGTTACTGTGACATACTGAGGTTACTGTGACATGCTGAGGTTACTGTGACATACTGAGGTTACTGTGACATGCTGAGGTTACTGTGACATACTGAGGTTACTGTGACATACTGAGGTTACTGTATGTACTGAGGTTACTGTGACATGATGAGGTTACTGTGACATGCTGAGGTTACTGTGACATACTGAGGTTACTGTGACATACTGAGGTTACTGTGACATGATGAGGTTACTGTGACATGCTGAGGTTACTGTGACATACTGAGGTTACTGTGACATGCTGAGGTTACTGTGACATACTGAGGTTACTGTGACATGCTGAGGTTACTGTGACATACTGAGGTTACTGTATGTACTGAGGTTACTGTGACATACTGAGGTTACTGTGACATACTGAGGTTACTGTAACATACTGAGGTTACTGTGACATACTGAGGTTACTGTATGTACTGAGGTTACTGTGACATGATGAGGTTACTGTGACATGCTGAGGTTACTGTGACATGCTGAGGTTACTGTATGTACTGAGGTTACTGTAACATACTGAGGTTACTGTGACATACTGAGGTTACTGTAACATACTGAGGTTACTGTGACATACTGAGGTTACTGTGACATACTGAGGTTACTGTGACATGCTGAGGTTACTGTGTGTACTGAGGTTACTGTGACATACTGAGGTTACTGTATGTACTGAGGTTACTGTGACATACTGAGGTTACTGTGACATGCTGAGGTTACTGTGACATGCTGATGTTACTGTGACATACTGAGGTTACTGTGACATGCTGAGGTTACTGTATGTACTGAGGTTACTGTGACATGCTGAGGTTACTGTGACATGCTGAGGTTACTGTGACATACTGAGGTTACTGTGACATACTGAGGTTACTGTGACATGCTGAGGTTACTGTGACATGCTGATGTTACTGTGACATGCTGAGGTTACTGTGACATACTGAGGTTACTGTATGTACTGAGGTTACTGTGACATACTGAGGTTACTGTGACATGCTGAGGTTACTGTGACATGCTGAGGTTACTGTGACATGATGAGGTTACTGTGACATGATGAGGTTACTGTGACATGCTGAGGTTACTGTCTGTACTGAGGTTACTGTGTGTACTGAGGTTACTGTATGTACTGAGGTTACTGTGACATGCTGAGGTTACTGTATATACTATAATATATTTGCTGCGTCTAGTTCTGAGAACACATCCCTCGGTCCCTATTTCTCTACGTCATGCACACTGAAACACTCGACTGCTTTTGTTTCATGAATGTGTTTGCTCGTTCGTTTCCTTGTCCATCTATCTATTGGCTCCACACTGGGTTGTTCTGCACTTTGTAATGTGATTGCAAGACGTTTATTTTGACAGTTGGTATGCAGGCTCTTGGGTGAAAAGCCAGGGTTGATGTGAATTGTTTAGTTTGGAGCCACGCTTTTCTGTAGTGCTCCGTACTGCTCCGCACTCAGCGTTGATTAAACATTGAGTTAAGTGCTTACGTCGGTGTCTGTGGACCATCACGGCCGTCCTGGTCCTGGGCCAGCGGCCATACGCTAACACAATCAGCTCTCTCTCTGTTTTGCCCGAGATTGTAGCGTCCACACTTGTATCAGTCATAACAGCATCATAACACTACAACTGAAAGAGGTGTAGATTAAACATTCTTCCACTGTTTTCTTTCCTGCTTTGAACAACAGCAGAAGTTATCGAACAGATTACCGGGACTCTTAAATTCACAATGAAACGTTGAGTCCTCTGCAACAGCGTTCCAATTCCTGCTATTTTTTATGACTCTACAGCTTTCAGAACCCCCACTAGCCAACGTGTGATAATAAACACTTGAAAAACTCATGTCGCTCGCACCGCGTTGGCACCGTCTTCGTTTGTTACCTAACAGTATAACTGTGTTTAGAAATGAAGTGATTGTGGTCCCACTGTGAATAACCTCTTCATAATGCATTCCAAGTACACATATATAATGCCTTATAAGCTGTACATAATGTACTATAATGCAGGACATAGGTGTTAATTGCTGCTCATGAACATATATAACTACAAGGTATTATGAGCAGGCAGCTCAATGGTTAACCACAACGACTTGATCCCCATAAACTCTTTTTTTTTTAATGAGAAATGGATAATCACTATCTTTTAAAATCAAATTTCAAATGTCAGTGTCGGTTTTTAAACCCTTGAAGTGCAGTGTAGTTTACTCTGGGGTATTTTATGTTCTAAGGTTGGAAAATGAGCTCGGAGCAATAGTATGTGAGTTAGTGTTGCTGATTTCCCCTGTCCATTTCATTTCCTGTGTAAGTATTAGGCCCTCAGGGGGGGGTTGTAGTTTTAGCCTGGGCTGTGTTTGATCCCAGTACACTGTAGCCTGTGTTTTTTTGATGCTCTTGAAATAGCAGCTGTATACCATATTTCTAGCAGCTGTATACCATAATTATAGCAGCTGTATTCAGAAATGTTGTTGTCACGATCGTCTTTGGGAGAGAGAGAGGACCAAGGCGCAGCGCGTGGAAAGTACATCTTTTATTTTAAAGAAGGAAAAAACAAAACAAACCAACAAAACAGACGACGTGAAGCTATACAAACATAAGTGCTGACACAAAACACTTCGACATAGACAATTCCCCACAAACAGCTAAAGCCTATGGTTGCCTTAAATATGGCTCCCAATCAGAGACAACAATAACCAGCTGTCTCTAATTGAGACCCAATTCAGGCAACCATAGACTTTCCTAGATACCTACACTCAACCATAGACACAGCTAGACTTCTATACTAAACATAAACCCAACTACTCTAATAAACCCCCTAAACTTTAGGGCCTAAACCTTACAACCACCCTAGACACTACAAAAAACACATACATTCCCCATGTCACACCCTGACCTAACTAAAATAATTAAGAAAACAAAGAATACTAAGGCCAGGGCGTGACAGTTGTGCAACACTTGACGTGTTAGGAATCTGTGTGAAGGAACTAGTAAAGAACCAGAGAAAAGGTTTTGATTTACGTTTATGTATCACTGTGAAGCACCATCAGCATTCTATCAGGGTTCTGTCAGGGTTCCATCAGGGTTCTATCAGGGTTCTATCAGCATTCCATCACGGTTCCATCAGGGTTCCATCAGCATTCTATCAGGGTTCCATCAGCATTCTATCAGGGTTCCATCAGCATTCTATCAGGGTTCCATCAGCATTCTATTGTTCCATCAGCATTCTATCAGGGTTCTATCAGGGTTACATCAGCATTCTATCAGGGTTCTATCAAGGTTACATCAGCATTCTATCAGGGTTCCATCAGCATTCTATCAGGGTTCTATCAGGGTTCTATCAGGGTTACATCAGCATTCTATCAGGGTTCTATCAAGGTTACATCAGCATTCTATCAGGGTTCCATCAGCATTCTATCAGAGTTCTATCAGGGTTCTATCAGCACTCAATCGGCCGATTAAACCCTTTGAAGTGAGTTAACTAATTCTGCATGCATGCCATTTTAAGAGAATGCGGTGGCTGTATACGCCAATGATGGTAAGTTAGGGCAGTTTACCACTGTCATGGAAAATGTGGGTCTATTTACGCACTCTGTCACTGGTCATCTCCACACGTCATGCTATTGTATTAAAACGCTTCCAAATGATTTATCTTTTTCACTATCTTGCTCTTTCCCTTTCTCTCGGTCTCTCTATCTTTTTCCCTCTCGCCCAGTTTCCCAGACATTTCAACCTGTTGCCAAAGCAGTTACTGGACATCTGCGCTGAGTTGCCAGCTCATAACATTGAAGCACAACATACAAATATGGGGGAAATTGCTTAGTAATTGCTGCCATCACACACCTGACTGTGTTTTGACCACAGTGCTGTCTCGCTGAAGATCTTGTACCTGATTATACTGTTGTGTTATGACAGGAACCAAGGTTATTCGTCACCGAAATGACTTTTTCACTCCTACTGTAAATGAAACAACTTTTAAGGCTTAAAAACGCTGACGAAGGGCTGATACAAAGCTGATACTAAGCAAGTGCAGTGTGCAAGATTTTAAATTCTCTAAAAGCTTATTATTCACAAGACCAAAATCCTTCGTAAGGCCTATAGCATAAAGTGCGTATGAAGACTGTGGAAGCTGTTAGTTCAAAGTGGGACTCTCTTTCCAGGCTGAGGTGTATGATCAAACAACTGGAGGAGAAAGAAGTGGACTTTGAAGATCTGAAGAAGAACTTGGACTACACAGCATCCTTACTGGAGGCAGTTTACATTGATGGAACCAGGTACAGTACCAACTTTTATTTGTGTTTATTTAACCTTTATTTAACGAGGCAAGTCAGTGAAGAACAAATTCTTATTTACAATGACGGCCTTCCAAAAGGCAAAAGGCCTCCTGCGGGGACGGAGGCTGGGATTAAAAATAAAAATGAATATGAAAATATAGGACAAAACACACACCACAACAAGAGAGACACCGCAACACTACACGAAGAGAGACCTAAGACAACAACATAGCATGGCAGCAACACATGACAACACAGCATGGTAGCAACACAACATGACAACAGCATGGTAGCAACACAACATGACAACACAGCATGGTAGCAACACAACATGACAACAACATGGTAGCAACACAACATGACAACAACATGGTAGCAACACAACATGACAACACAGCATGGTAGCAACACAACATGACAACACAGCATGGTAGCAACACAACATGACAACAACATGGTAGCAACACAACATGGCAACAGCATGGTAGCAACACATGGTAGCAACACAGCATGACTACAACATGGTAGCAACACAACATGGCAACAGCATGGTAGCAACACATGGTAGCAACACAGCATGACTACAACATGGTAGCAACACAACATGACAACACAGCATGGTAGCAACACAACATGACAACAACATGGTAGCAACACAACATGGCAACACAGCATGGTAGCAACACAACATGACAACAACATGGTAGCAACACAACATGGCAACAGCATGGTAGCAACACATGGTAGCAACACAGCATGACTACAACATGGTGGCAACACAGCATGGTAGCAACACAACATGACTACAACATGGTAGCAACACATGGTAGAAACACAACATGGCAACAGCATGGTAGCAACACATGGTAGCAACACAGCATGACTACAACATGGTAGCAACACAACATGGCAACACAGCATGGTAGCAAAACAACATGACTACAACATGGTAGCAATACAACATAACAACAGCAAGGTAGCAACACATGGTAGCAACACAGCATGGTAGCAAAACAACATGACAACATCATGGTAGCAACACAACATGGCAACACAGCATGGTAGCAACACAACATAACAACAGCAAGGTAGCAACACAACATGGCACCATGGTAGAAACAACATGATGACAACATGGTAGCAACACAACATGACAACAACATGGTAGAAACAACATGACAACAACATGGGTAGCAATACAACATGGCAATACAGCATGGTAGCAACACAACATGACAACTCAGCATGGTAGCAACACAACATGACAACATGGTAGCAACACAACATGACAACAGCATGGTAGCAACACAACATGGCAACTCAGCATGGTAGCAACACAACATGACAACATGGTAGCAACACAACATGACAACAGCATGGTAGCAACACAACATGGCAATACAGCATGGTAGCAACACAACATGGCAACAGCATGGTAGCAACACAACATGATGACAACATGGTAGCAACACAACATGACAACAACATGGTAGCAACACAACATGATGACAACATGGTAGCAACACAACATGACAACAACATGGTAGAAACACAACATGACAACACAGCATGGTAGCAACACAACATGGCAACACAGCATGGTAGCAACACAACATGGCAACAGCATGGTAGCAACAAACATGATAACATGGTAGCAACACAACATGACAACAGCATGGTAGCAACACAACATGACAACAGCATGGTAGCAACAAACATGACAACATGGTAGCAACACAACATAACAACAGCATGGTAGAAACACAGTATGGCAACTTTTGTGTGATTATACTGCATGATACTGTAAGTTCTACAACACAAACTTCCAACTTACCTGACTATAAAAGAATGAGCTACCAAACCCGCTCACAAGGTTGCTTAATTCTTGAGTTCCTGGTGGTCTCCACAGATTTAGTGCCTCCCATTGTTGGGATAACCTGCCAAATTCCTTGCATCTTGATTCCCTGGTGCTGCTAGGGCCGTTTACGACTCCGGTCTTAAATTGAGGATTGCAGTTGTTTCCATTGATTGTAATGGTTTATTTGTTGAAATTATAGTGTTGTA
This sequence comes from Salvelinus namaycush, assembly GCF_016432855.1. Taxonomy (NCBI): domain Eukaryota; kingdom Metazoa; phylum Chordata; class Actinopteri; order Salmoniformes; family Salmonidae; genus Salvelinus; species Salvelinus namaycush. The sequence goes on from NC_052308.1 coordinate 2,170,328, forward strand.
ATTGTACCTTGTTTTGTAATTGTAGTGTTGTAATTGTAGTGTTGTAATTGTGGTGTTGTAATTGTGGTGTTGTAATTGTGGTGTTGTAATTGTAGTGTTGTAATTGTGGTGTTGTAATTGTACCTTGTTTTGTAATTGTAGTGTTGTAATTGTGGTGTTGTAATTGTGGTGTTGTAATTGTGGTGTTGTAATTGTAGTGTTGTAATTGTGGTGTTGTAATTGTACCTTGTTTTGTAATTGTAGTGTTGTAATTGTGGTGTTGTAATTGTGGTGTTGTAATTGTGGTGTTGTAATTGTGGTGTTGTAATTGTAGTGTTGTAATTGTGGTGTTGTAATTGTAGTGTTGTAATTGTAGTGTTGTAATTGTAGTGTTGTAATTGTGGTGTTGTAATTGTACCTTGTTTTGTAATTGTAGTGTTGTAATTGTGGTGTTGTAATTGTGGTGTTGTAATTGTAGTGTTGTAATTGTGGTGTTGTAATTGTGGTGTTGTAATTGTGGTGTTGTAATTGTAGTGTTGTAATTGTACATTGTGTTGTAATTGTACCTTGTGTTGTAATTGTGGTGTTGTAATTGTAGTGTTGTAATTGTACCTTGTGTTGTAATTGTGGTGTTGTAATTGTGGTGTTGTAATTGTGGTGTTGTAATTGTAGTGTTGTAATTGTAGTGTTGTAATTGTAGTGTTGTAATTGTAGTGTTGTAATTGTGGTGTTGTAATTGTAGTGTTGTAATTGTAGTGTTGTAATTGTAGTGTTGTAATTGTAGTGTTGTAATTGTGGTGTTGTAATTGTGGTGTTGTAATTGTAGTGTTGTAATTGTAGTGTTGTAATTGTAGTGTTGTAATTGTACCATGTCATTTTTTTTATTTTTATTTTATTTTAATTTCCCTACTGCCTGCTTAAGGCTAGAAACACGTGCACACACACTAACTACATAATCATATCCTTGTTTTTACTCTGAACACAAAGCTCCACAATATTAGGCAAATTGAAAGGCCTATCCACTGCCCCATGTTTTTTTTACACAAGTGTAGACTTGTCTATATGTAGTATTTCCCTAAGCCAGTAGGCGTTCGAAGGCCAACGTGTCTCCAATGCTATGACCCCAAAGCACACTGATGAAGGATGTAATGCCGAAACAAGTTTCCCTTCTAGTTAAATTTTTCATCCAACAGATCTGTTCTCTCTCTCTCCCGTCTCAGACAGGGTCTGATCTGTTCTCTCTCTCTCTCCCGTCTCAGACAGGGTCTGATTTGTTCTCTCTCTCCTCTCAGACAGGGTCTGATTTGTTCTCTCTCTCCCGTCTCAGACAGGGTCTGATTGTCTCTCTCTCCCGTCTCAGACAGGGTCTGATTGTTCTCTCTCTCCCGTCTCAGACAGGGTCTGATTGTTCTTCTCTCCCGTCTCAGAAAGGGTCTGATTTGTTCTCTTTCTCCCGTCTCAGCAGGGTCTGAATCTGTTCTCTCTCTCTCTCCGTCTCAGACAGGGTCTGATTTGTTCTCTCTCCGTCTCAGACAGGGTCTGATTGTTCTCTCTCTCTCCGTCTCAGACAGGGTCTGATTGTTCTCTCTCTCTCTCCTCTCAGACAGGGTTCGATTTGTTCTCTCTCTTCGTCTCAGACAGGGTCTGATTTGTTTCTCTATCTCCCTCGACAGGGTCTGATCTTTCTCTCTCTCTCTCCGAGACAGGTCTGATCTGTTCTCTCTCCTCTCCCGTCTCAGACAGGGTCTGATTTGTTTTTTCTCTCTCTCCCGTCTCAGACAGGTCTGATTTGTTCTCTCTCTCCTCCGTCTCAGACAAGGTCTGATCTGTTCTCTCTCTCTTCTCAGACAGGGTCTGATTTGTTCTCTCTTCGTCTCAGACAGGGTCTGATTTGTTCTCTCTCTCTCCGTCTCAGACAGGGTCTGATTTGTCTCTCTCTCCCCTCAGACAGGGTCTGATGTTTCTCTCCTCTCTCCCGTCTCAGACAGGGTCTGATCTGTTCTCTCTCTCTCCTCCTCTCCGACAGGGTCTGATTTGTTCTCTCTATCTCCTCTCAGACAGGTCTGATTTGTCTCTCTCTCTCTCCCGTCTCAGACAGGGTCTGATTTGTCTATCTCCCGTCTCAGACAGGGTCTGATCTGTTCTCTCTCTCTCTCCCGTCTCAGACAGGGTCTGATCTGTTCTCTCTCTCTCTCTCCTCTCAGACAGGGTCTGATTTGTTCTCTCTCTCTCCCGTCTCAGACAGGGTCTGATTTGTTCTCTCTATCTCCAGTCTCAGACAGGGTCTGATTTGTTCTCTCTCTCTCCCGTCTCAGACAGGGTCTGATCTGTTTCTCTCCTTCCCGTCTCAGACAAGGTTCTGATTGTTCTCTCTCTCTCTTCGTCTCAGACAAGGTCTGATCTGTTCTCTCTCTCGTCTCAGACAGGGTCTGATTTGATCTCTCTCTCGTCTCAGACAGGGTCTGATTTGTTCTCTCTCTCTCCCGTCTCAGACAGGGTCTGATTTGTTCTCTCTATCTCCCGTCTCAGACAGGGTCTGATCTATTCTCTCTCTCTCTCCCGTCTCAGACAGGGTCTGATCTGTCTTCTCCTCTCTCCTTAGACACGGTTGATTTGTTCTCTCTCTCTCCCGTCTCAGACAGGGTCTGATTTGTTCTCTCTATCTCCGTCTCAGACAGGGTCTGATTTGTCCTCTCTCTCTCCCGTCTCAGACAGGGTCTGATCTGTTCTCTCTCTCTCCCGTCTCAGACAGGTTCTGATTTGTTCTCTCTCTCTCTCCCGTCTCAGACAAGGTCTGATCTGTTCTCTCTCTCGTCTCAGACAGGGTCTGATTTGATCTCTCTCTCGTCTCAGACAGGGTCTGATTTGTTCTCTCTCTCTCCCGTCTCAGACAGGTCTGATTTGTTCTCTCTCTCCCGTCTCAGACAGGGTTGATCTTTCTTCTCTCTCTCCCGTCTAGACAGGGTCTGATCTGTTTCTCTCTCTCTCTCCTCCAGACAGGGTCTGATTGTTCTCTCTCTCTCTCCCGTCTCAGACAGGGTCTGATTTGTTCTCTCTATCTCCGTCTCGACAGGGTCTGATTTGTCTCTCTCTCTCCAGTGATCTCAGACAGGGTTTGATCTTTTCTCTCTCTCTCTCCCGTCTCAGACAGGGTCTGATTGTCTCTCTCTCCGTCTCAGACAGGGTCTGATTGTTCTCTCTCTCTCCCGTCTCAGACAGGGTCTGATTTGTTCTCTCTCTCTCTCCCCTCTCAGACAGGGTCTGATCTGTTCTCTCTCTCTCTCCCCTCTCAGACAGGGTCTGATTTGTTCTCTCTCTCTCCCCTCAGACAGGGTCTGATCTGTTCTCTTTCTCTCCCGTCTCAGACAGGGTCTGATCTGTTCTCTCTCTCTCTCCCGTCTCAGACAGGGTCTGATCTGTTCTCTCTCTCTCTCCCGTCTCATGCAGGGTCTGATTTGTTCTCTCTCTCTCCTGTCTCAGGCAGGGTCTGATCTGTTCTCTCTCTCTCTCCCGTCTCAGACAGGGTCTGATTTGTTCTCTCTATCTCCAGTCTCAGACAGGGTCTGATTTGTTCTCTCTCTCTCCCGTCTCAGACAGGGTCTGATCTGTTCTCTCTCTCTCCCGTCTCAGACAGGTTCTGATTTGTTCTCTCTCTCTCTCCCAGACAAGTCTGACTGTTCTCTTCTCGTCTCAGACAGGGTCTGATTTGTCTCTCTCCGTCTCAGACAGGGTCTGATTTGTTCTCTCTCTCTCCCTCTCAGACCGGGTCTGATTTGTTCTCTCATCTCCGTCTCAGACAGGGTCTGATTTGTTCTCCTCTCTCCCGTCTCAGACAGGGTCTGATCTGTTCTCTCTCTCTCTCCCGTCTCAGACAGGGTCTGATTTGTCTCTCTCTCCGTCTCAGACAGGGTCTGATCTGTTCTTCTCTCTCTCCGTCTTCAGACAGGGTTGATTTGTTCTCTCTCTCTTCCCCTCTCAGACAGGGTCTGATCTGTTCTCTCTCTCTCTCCCTCTCAGACAGGGTCTGATTGTTCTTCTCCTCTCCCCTCAGACAGGGTCTGATTGTTTCTTTCTCTCCCGTCTCAGACAGGGTCTGATTGTTCTCCTTCTCTCCCGTCTCAGACAGGGTTTGATCTGTTCTCTCTCTCTCTCCCGTCTCAGACAGGGTCTGATTTGTCTCTCTCTCTCCCGTCCAGACAAGGTTGATTTGTTTCTCTCTCTCGTCTCAGACAGGGTCTGATTTTTCTCTCTCTCCCGTCTCAGACAGGGTCTGATTTGTTCTCTCTCTCTCCTCTCAGACAGGGTCTGATTTGTTCTCTCTCTTCCTCCAGAAGGTTGATTTTCTCTCTCTCTCAGACAGGGTCTGATTTGTTCTCTCTATCTCCCGTCTCAGACAGGGTCTGATCTGTTCCTTTCTCTCTCCCGTCTCAGACAGGGTCTGATTGTTCTCTTCTCTCTCCCGTCTCAGACAGGGTCTGATTGTTCTCTCTCCTCTCAGACAGGGTCTGATTTTTCTCTCT
>NC_052308.1:2174926-2214926 GCF_016432855.1 Salvelinus namaycush
ATGAATGATGTGCCGCTTAGAAAAAAGGGAAACAAAATAAAATTGTGTCCCTGTCCCTCCTCTCTCAGACAAGGTCTGATCTGTTCTCTCTCCCTCCCGTCTTAGACAGGGTCTGATTTTTTCTCTCTCTCTCTCCCGTCTCAGACAGGGTATGATTTGTTCTCTCTCTCTCTCCCGTCTCAGACAGGGTCTGATTTCTTCTCTCTCCCTCTCGTCTCAGACAGGGTCTGATTTGTTCTCTCTCCCTACCGTCTCAGACAGGGTCTGATCTGTTCTCTCTCTCTCTCCCGTCTCAGACAGGGTCTGATTTGTTCTCTCTCTCTCCCGTCTCAGACAGGGTCTGATCTGTTCTCTCTCTCTCTCCCGTCTCAGACAAGGTCTGATTTGTTCTCTCTCCCTCCCATCTCAGACAGGGTCTGATTTGTTCTCTCTCTCTCCCGTCTCAGACAGGGTCTGATTTGTTTTCTCTCTCGTCTCAGACAGGGTCTGATTTGTTCTCTCTCTCGTCTCAGACAGGGTCTGATTTGTTCTCTCTCTCTCCCGTCTCAGACAGGTCTGATTTGTTCTCCTCTATTCCCGTCTACGACAAGGTCTGATTGTTCTCTCTCTCCGTCTCAGACAGGTCTGATTGTTCTCTCTCTCTCCGTCTCAGACAGGTCTGATTTGTTCTCTCTCCTCTCAGACAGGGTCCCTCTCTCTCTCTCCTCCCAGACAGGGTCTGATTTGTTCTCTCTATCTCCCGTCTCAGACAGGGTCTGATCTGTTCTCTCTCTCTCCCGTCTCAGACAGGGTCTGATCTGTTCTCTCTATCTCCCGTCTCAGACAGGGTCTGATTTGTTCTCTCTCTCTCTCCCGTCTCAGACAGGGTCTGATTTGTTCTCTCTATCTCCCGTCTCAGACAGGGTCTGATTTGTTCTCTCTCTCTCCCGTCTCAGACAGGATCTGTTCTCTCTCTCTCCCGTCTCAGACAGGGTCTGATTTGTTCTCTCTCTCTCTCCCGTCCCAGACAGGGTCTGATTTGTTCTCTCTCTCTCTCCCGTCTCAGACAGGGTCTGATTTGTTCTCTCTATCTCCCGTCTCAGACAGGGTCTGATCTGTTCTCTCTCTCTCTCCCGTCTCAGACAGGGTCTGATTTGTTCTCTCTCCTCTCAGACAGGGTCTGATTTGTTCTCTCTCTCTCCCGTCTCAGACAGGGTCTGATCTGTTCTCTCTCTCTCCCGTCTCAGACAGGGTCTGATCTGTTCTCTCTATCTCCCGTCTCAGACAGGGTCTGATTTGTTCTATCTCTCCCGTCTCAGACAGGGTCTGATTTGTTCTCTCTATCTCCCGTCTCAGACAGGGTCTAATCTGTTCTCTCTCTCTCTCCCGTCTCAGACAGGGTCTGATTTGTTCTCTCTCTCCCGTCTCAGACAGGGTCTGATTTGTTCTCTCTCTCTCCCGTCTCAGACAGGGTCTGATTTGTTCTCTCTCTCCCGTCTCAGACAGGGTCTGATTTGTTCTCCCTCTCTCCCGTCTCAGACAGGGGTCAATTTGTTCTCTCTCCCGTCTCAGACAAGGTCTGATCTGTTCTCTCTCTCTCCCGTCTCAGACAGGGTCTGATTTGTTCTCTCTCTCTCCCCTCAGACAGGGTCTGATTTGTTCTCTCTCTCTCCCCTCAGACAGGGTCTGATCTGTTCTCTCTCTCTCCCGTCTCAGGCAGGGTCTGATTTGTTCTCTCTCTCTCCCGTCTCAGGCAGGGTCTGATCTGTTCTCTCTCTCTCCCGTCTCAGACAGGGTCTGATTTGTTTTCTCTCTCTCTCCCGTCTCAGACAAGGTCTGATTTGTTCTCTCTCTCTCCCGTCTCAGACAAGGTCTGATCTGTTCTCTCTCTCGTCTCAGACAGGGTCTGATTTGTTCTCTCTCTCGTCTCAGACAGGGTCTGATTTGTTCTCTCTCTCTCCCGTCTCAGACAGGGTCTGATTTGTTCTCTCTCCTCTCAGACAGGGTCTGATTTGTTCTCTCTCTCTCTCCCGTCTCAGACAGGGTCTGATCTGTTCTCTCTCTCTCTCCTCTCAGACAGGGTCTGATTTGTTCTCTCTATCTCCCGTCTCAGACAGGGTCTGATTTGTTCTCTCTCTCTCCCGTCTCAGACAGGGTCTGATCTGTTCTCTCTCTCTCCCGTCTCAGACAGGGTCTGATCTGTTCTCTCTCTCTCCCGTCTCAGACAGGGTCTGATTTGTTCTCTCTCTCTCCCGTCTCAGACAGGGTCTGATTTGTTCTCTCTCTCCCGTCTCAGACAGGGTCTGATTTGTTCTCTCTCTCTCTCCCGTCTCAGACAGGGTCTGATCTGTTCTCTCTCTCTCTCCCGTCTCAGACAGGGTCTGATTTGTTCTCTCTCCCGTCTCAGACAGGGTCTGATCTGTTCTCTCTCTCTCTCCCGTCTCAGACAGGGTCTGATTTGTTCTCTCTCTCTCCCCTCAGACAGGGTCTGATCTGTTCTCTCTCTCTCTCCCCTCTCAGACAGGGTCTGATTTGTTCTCTCTCTCTCCCGTCTCAGACAGGGTCTGATTTGTTCTCTCTCTCTCCCGTCTCAGACAGGGTCTGATCTGTTCTCTCTCTCTCCCGTCTCAGACAGGGTCTGATTTGTTCTCTCTCTCCTCTGACAGGGTCTGATTTGTTCTCTCTCTCTGTCTCTCTCAGACAGGGTCTGATTTGTTCTTTCTCTCTCCCGTCTCAGACAGGGTCTGATTTGTTCTCTCTCTCCTCTCAGACAGGGTCTGATTTGTTCTCTCTCCTCTCAGACCGGGTCTGATTTGTTCTCTCTCTCCTCTCAGACCGGGTCTGATTTGTTCTCTCTCTCTCTCTCCCGTCTCAGACAGGGTCTGATTTGTTCTCTCTCTCCTCTCAGACCGGGTCTGATTTGTTCTCTCTCCTCTCAGACAGGGTCTGATTTGTTCTCTCTCCTCTCAGACAGGGTCTGATTTGTTCTCTCTCCACTCAGACCGGGTCTGGATGCAGAGGATGACCTCCAGAAGCTGCACTCTGATGGTGTGCCCACGGAGGTTACTGATTGGCTGGCTTCAACCTTCACTCAGAGGGCCCGCCGCCCTGCCCGCCGCTCCGACGACAAACCAAAGTTCCGCAGCATCGTCCATGCAGTGCAGGCTGGGATATTCGTTGAGAGGTAGATATAAAAGGTTATTATGCTTAATGAGGGCGTTCATTTATAATATATTTATATTATAAATATTATATATATATATATTTATAATTTATATCTACATGCAAAGGAGGCTCACCCAGTGAGGTAGAGGAGGATGGTCCTCGTCATTAATTTGAGAAAGAAATGAAATGTAAAAAAAAATAAAAAATAAAAATCCTCCTAAATAAAGTTGTGCATGGGGTTTGTAAAGTGTGTGTGTCACAGGGTCAGGATGAGTTCATCTAGGTTCGTTAGCAGTGAAATGCATGATCCACGTTCAGGTTAAGACAAGGAAATGACAGATTCACTTCTGAGATTGTCCAGTGCCAAACATTCCATGTGCTGTTGTTCCAGGATGTTCAGAAGGGCCTACACTGCTGCCATGCCGGACCAACCTGCAGCAGTCGTCAACTGTCTCAGGGTGACAACGTCTTATCTGTTATCAGTCTAGAAGTCTTTCATTAGGCACCACATTTTTTTTAATTTAACCTTTATTTAACTAGGCAAGTCCGTTTCCCTAAGCCAATTAGTCACCACATAGAGAGCTGAGCCAGGAGTTTCCCTGACCACGTGACTAGTTTGTCCTGGTCAGGTCATGTGGACAAGAAAAAAAAAAAACGTACTACAATATGACCGTACTACGTTTTGATGTAGTCAAATGGCTATCCCACAGCAGGAGACATTTTGCCTCTTGGTTTGGCCGTCATTGTAAACAACAATTTGTTCTTAATTGACTTGCCTAGTTAAATAACGGTTAAATAAATGTAGCTATCCTTTTTAATATCAGACTGTCTCTATTTCTTGAAAAAGTCAATGTGGACATAATGAGATCAGATTCTGTGGGTCTCGATTCTCTCCATCTTTAGGACATTGACCGGTGGAACTTTGATGTGTTTGCTCTGAACACTGTCTGCCATGACCACGCACTACAGACCCTGTTCTTGGAGCTGGTCACACGATACGAACTCAACAGCAGATTCAAGGTCTCCACCTATATCACTTAGCACATCCTTACTATATTTGACTCGTTTCCTTACTATATTTGACTCTTTCAGTTTCTGTACAGATTTAATTCTACATTAGCCTTTAACAATTCAAACTTCTCTCGCTGCCCAAAACACACATGGTTTGTCTGATATGTTCTTAGCTAAATGGAATTATTCTAGTTGGTAAAGTATTACATCTCGGGAGCAGATTCCGACACAGATGACATTGAGAGGTTGATGATACAGTACGGACAAACACAGTGGACCAAACACAATGGACCAAACACAGTGGACCAAACACAATGGACCAACTCCATGTGAACTCTCGATGTCATGTTACAGATCCCCATCTCCTGTCTGATGTCCTTCTTGGAGAAGCTGGAGAAAGGCTACAGTAAACACAGCAACCCGTACCACAGCAGTGTCCACGCAGCCGACGTCACACAAACCCTACACTGTCTGCTCCTCCGTACAGGACTAGTGGTACAGTACAGCACCTTTTTCACTCAGTTTACAACAGATCATCCCTGTAATATTGTATTTGAAATGGCATTTCCTGACCCGTCTATAGGCCCATAGTTGGCCTGCCAGGTTAGGTGACGTGGTGGGGGGAAATTCAAGGCACTAGCTGTAGTGGATGGACTTGAAGAAAGCCAATTTATGTGACTTTCTTTTTACTGTAATCCAATGTAAATTACTTATTTACTGTAAGCCAATGTAAATTACTTATTTACTGTAAGCCAATGTAAATGACTGTAAATATGAAATGGAGATGTTTATAACAAGGGTATCTGTGTTGGTCTTGCCTCAAACTCTGGTTACTGTATAATAATTATATAATGACTGTATATGAAATGGATATGTGTGCTATGTACACTCAGAGGCCACTTTATTAGGTACATCCATCTAGTACCGGGTCCGACCCCCCCTGCCTCCAGAACAGCCTGAATTATTTGAGGCATGGAAACGTTGCTCAATTGGTATCATATATAAGATGGCGCCGACAGAGATGGTCGCCTCGCTTCAGGTCCTTTACAAGCATTTCGCTACACTCGCATTAACATCTACTAACCATGTGTATGTGACCAATAAAATGTGATTTGATTTGATCAAAGGACCTAACGTGTTCAAGGAAAACATTCCCCCACACCATTCCACCACCACCACCAGCCTGTATCTTTGACACCAGGCAGGATGGGGCCATGGACTCATGCTGCTTACGCTAAATCCTGTTTCCCACTCCGGTGTGGCCGTCTGCTGCAATAAGCCCATCCGTGACAAGGGCCCGTCGAGTTGCACATTCCAAGATGTCGTTCTGCACACCACTGTTGTACTGCGTCGTAATTTGTCTGTTTGTGGCCCGCCTGTTAGCTTGCACGATTCTTGCTATTCTCCTTGGACCTCTCATCAACCAGCTGTTTTCACCCACAGGACTGCCACTGACTGGATGTGTGTTTGTCGCACCATTCTCTGTAAACCCCAGACACTGTTGTGCATGAAAAGCCCAGGAGGCCGGCTGTTTCTGAGATACTGGAACTGGCGCGTCTGGTATCGACGATCATACGTTCAAAGTCGCTTAGGTCATTTGGTCCATTCTAACGTTCAATCGAAGAGTACCTGAATGCCTCGATGCCTGTCTGTCTGTTTTATATAGCAAACCACGGCCAAGGGGACTCAATGTCTGTAGGAGAAAAATGTAATTGTGAATGGTGTGATTTCCCTAATAAAATGGCCACTGAGTGTATATATGATGTTTATAGCAAGGGTATCTGTGTGGGTCTCACGTGCAGCACTGGTTGACTGAACTGGAGGTTCTGGCGTCCCTGTTTGCTGCGGCCATCCATGACTACGAACACACTGGAACTACCAACAATTTCCACATTCACACAAAGTAAGAGAAAGTAAAGTAAAATGCATTTGATTTCAGAGTGAGTGGGAGAGAGTCAAATTGAATCCACATTAACACCAAGTAAGACAAAACCATGCAATTAGTATCCTTGCCGACTACGCCAAACTTTTATTCTCTGATTCTATTAGATTACTGAAGTGTTTACGAATGTATTAAAGAGTGGGAAAGGAGAGGGAGAGGGAAAGAGTGAGAGGGAGAGGGAAAGAGTGAGATTGAGAGGGAGAGAGTGAGATTGAGAGGGAGAGAGAAAAAAAGAGAAAGTGTGTGAGAAAAAGAGAGAGTGAGACAGAGAGCGAGGGAGAGAGAGAAAGAGAGAGATAGCTTCTCAACTGCTTACTGCTCCTGCATACTCCTTCTTAAGCAAACATATCTTATGGAGAGAAGGCAGTATTTTTAGCAGTAGATTTTCCACATAGAGACACAGATGGACCTAAGAACTCTGTATCCTGGCACACAGATGACCTCTTTATTTTGGGAACAAAACATGAGGGCCTGCTGCCATCAGCTAGATAGCTTGAAGTTATGAGCATGCAGTTCTCCTATAAAATGCATGCTCATATAAAATAATTACAAATACAAATAGTGCAGTATTTGCAGTATTTGGCCCTGGGGGAATCTCAATGTTTAGCTCTGACATTATTATCCAATTTAAAAAAAAAATTGCTTAATAAACACGTATGCAAATGACTTTAGACAGTGGGCTTGATCAGGGAAATGATTAACTACTTGCTGTTCCTTTACAGTCCTTTACATCTATCGGTCCTCCTCTCTCATCAACACCACTTTTATTACTAGACAGTCACCCAGTGATGCTGGATGTCCCTAACTATTAGCCTGGTTTATATTTGCTTAAGCCACATCCTCCCACTGTCATTGTCAAGCTAAACATGTTTCTGTAAGACAGACATAGGACAAACTATCACCTGGTCCCAGATCTGTAGGTTTAGGGTTCAAGGCATGACAACAGCAGTCAGATGATTTATCCAAAGCACACACAGATCATTGTACTAGGACCAGGCTAAGACCAGGCTAGGACAAGGCCAGGACCAGTCTAGGACCGGGCTAGGAAAGACCAGGACCAGTACAAGACCAGGACCATGCTAGGACCAGGACAAGGCCAGAACCAGGCTAGGACCGGGCAAGGACAGATCAGGACAAGACCAGGACCATGCTAGGACCAGGACAAGGCCAGAACCAGGCTAGGACCGGGCAAGGACAGATCAGGACAAGACCAGGACCAAGCTGACCAGGACCAAGCTAGGACCAAGCTAGGACAAGACCAGGACCAAGCTAGGACCAGGCTAGGACAAGAACTGGACCAGGCTAGGACCAGGCTAGGACAAGACCAGGACCAAGCTAGGACCAGGCTAGGACAAGACCAGGACCATGCTAGGACCAGGACAAGACCAGGACCAAGCTAGGACAAGACCAGGACCAAGCTTGGACCAGGCTAGGACCAGGCTAGGACAAGACCAAGACCAGGCTAAGCCCAGGACCAGGACCAGGCTAAGACCAGGCTAGGACAAGGCCAGGACCAGGCTAAGACCAGGCTAGGACAAGGCCAGGACCAGTCTAGGACCGGGCTAGGACAGACCAGGACCAGGACAAGACCAGGACCATGCTAGGACCAGGACAAGGCCAGAACCAGGCTAGGACCGGGCTAGGACAGATCAGGACAAGACCAGGACCATGCTAGGACCAGGACAAGACCAGGACCAAGCTAGGACCAAGCTAGGACAAGAACTGGACCAGGCTAGGTCCAGGCTAGGACAAGACCAGGACCAAGCTAGGACCAAGCTAGGACAAGAACTGGACCAGGCTAGGTCCAGGCTAGGACAAGACCAGGACCAAGCTAGGACCAAGCTAGGACAAGACCAGGACCAAGCTAGGACCAGGCTAGGACCAGGCTAGGACAAGACCAGGACCAGGCTAAGCCCAGGACCAGGATCAGGCTAAGACCAGGACCAGGCTAAGACCAGGCTAGGACAAGACCAGGACCGGGCTAGGACAAGACCAGGACCGGGCTAGGACAAGACCAGGACCGGGCTAGGACAAGACCAGGACCAGGCTAGGACAAGACCAGGATCAGGCTAGGACAAGACCAAGACCAGGCTAGGACCAGGCTGGGACCAGGCTAGGACCAGGACAGAACAAGACCAGGACCAAGCTAGGACCAGGCTAGGACAAGACCAGAACAAGACCAGGACCAGGCTAGGACCAGGCTAGGACAAGACTAGGACAAGGCTAGGACCAGGCTAGGACTAGGCTAGGACCAGGCTAGGACAAGACTAGGACAAGGCTAGGACTAGGCTAGGACAAGACTAGGACTAGGCTAGGACCAGGCTAGGACAAGGCTAGGACTAGGCTAGGACTAGGCTAGGACCAGGCTAGGACAAGACTAGGACCAGGCTAGGACTAGGCTAGGACCAGGCTAGGACAAGACTAGGACTAGGCTAGGACCAGGCTAGGACAAGACTAGGACCAGGCTAGGACCAGGCTAGGACAAGACTAGGACAAGGCTAGGACCAGGCTAGGACCAGGCTAGGACCAGGCTAGGACAAGACTAGGACAAGGCTAGGACCAGGCTAGGACCAGGCTAGGACTAGGCTAGGACCAGGCTAGGACAAGACTAGGACAAGGCTAGGACCAGGCTAGGACAAGGCTAGGACCAGGCTAGGACAAGACTAGGACAAGGCTAGGACCAGGCTAGGACCAGGCTAGGACCAGGCTAGGACCAGGCTATCTAACCAGTACTTCATGAATGTTTTCCATCTGTGTGTTTTGTGTAGGTCAGACTTTGCTCTGATCTACAACGACCGATCAGTCCAGGAGAGCCACCACATCAGTGCTGCGTTCCGTCTTCTCCAAGACGACCAGGCCAACATCTTCACGAACCTCTCCAGGGAAGAGTGGATGTAAGAACCATACAGATCTTCGTTTGAGACAGTTTACTACAGCAGGAAAATAATCCTGCAACAACAGGAAATTAGAATTATTATGAGGATTATAATTAAAGTAAGGGAAGTCCCCCCCCAATTGTACAAAATAACATGGCAACTTATTGGCACCGAGCGGACCATATACACGATGGGATTGTGTGGGATTTCATATTACATCCGGCGCTGTTTCGTCCAAAGTTGATGGCAAATGCCATATTGTAAATGAGCTGTGTAACACCCCAAAAATCCTATAGTGGGCGAGTGTTTTCTATCTAAATTTTTCATAGGCCTTTTGTAACGCAAGTCAAGACCCAAGAGTAAAATTTTGAGATTTTGAAAGTTTTGGCAAAAATTTATAACCCCCTTAAAAAAGTGCTTTCTGGACCTTTTTTCGAAATTCTTTCGAGTTTTATGTCAATTACACATGTGTAAGAACTGTATGAAAATACTTTTGTCAAATTTTATTAACATAATTTTTTGGACATTTTTATTTGGACTTAAGGAATTTGTTTTGTGCATTTGGAATGTGATTTCATAGGAAGTCAAAAGTCAAAAGTCAAAAATGTCAAAATTTTGGAAAAAACGTATCACCCCCTTTAAAAAAGTGCTTTCTGGACCGTTTTTCGAAATTCTTTCAATTTTTATGTCAATTACACATGTGTAAGAACTGTATGAAAATACTTTTGTCAAATTTTATTAACATAATTTTTAGGACATTTTTATTTGGACTTAAGGAATTTGTTTTGTGCATTTGGAATGTGATTTCATAGGAAGTCAAAAGTCATAAGTCAAAAATGTCCAAAATTTGGAAAAAACATATCACCCCCTTTAAAAAAGTGCTTTCTGGACCGTTTTTTGAAATTCTTTCGAGTTTTATGTCAATTACACATGTGTAAGAACTGTATGAAAGTACTTTAGTCACATTTTATTATCATAATTTTTTATAAATGTTTACTTGTACTTAAGGAATATGTTTTGTGCATTTGGAATGTGATTTCATAGGAAGTAAAAAATGTCAAAAATTTGGAAAAAACGTATCACCCCCTTCATAGTCGAAAATAACTTTTTTTTTTTAAAGGCCAAAATGAAGCATTTAAAACTGTATTGAAAATCGTGTGTGGTAACCCAAAACATGAAACAGAATATTTTTTGACTTTTTTTGAAAACCTCCATAAATCACTCAGGCCAGCACCCATTGATTTTTGCCCGTAGTATAGTGCTCCCAGAGCGGGTATGGAAGTCTGGATCCCCCCTAAAAGCATTTAAGGCTCTGTGTGTCTTTAAGCACCATACTTTTTCATTCCATCCTTGCTGTGTGTGTCTGTGTGTGTGTGTGTGAGCTTTTCTTTGACATCTGATTAGAGAAATGACTGATTTACACTTCATGAGGGTTGCCTAATCACACACTTAAAGTTTTGGAAAGATCTGACTTTTTTAACCCTTTGAAACAGCACCTATGACCCCATTTTAAGGCACTTCCGGTTGGCACAGGAAGCTATAAGTAAACACCTATCCTGATCGGGGTATGCTTTTACAGAATCCTGAGTTTTAAGTCTATACGTTAAGAACTGACTGATTTACACAGGGTTGAATGCACTATATATCACAAACTGCTGGTTGGGTAAAACACTTTTAGGGTGATTTTATCACTTCCGGTTGCTCCAGGAAGCTTAGAATCAACACAGGTAGACCTCATAGTGGCTTGATGGATTGTCATTGAAGACAGGTTCATAAGACATTCATAACCCACATAGGGTTTATTTAAAGAATGCACGTTACATTTGCATATGATTCAACAGTGAAAAACACCACATCATATTGCAAACATAACACACTGTTGAATCATATTGCAAACACACACTGTTATATTTGCAATATGATGTGTTGAATCATATTGCAAACATAACACACACTGTTACGTTTGCAATATGATGTGTTGGATCATATTGCAAACATAACACACACTGTTACATTTGCAATATGATGTGTTGAATCATATTGCAAACATAACACACACTGTTACGTTTGCAATATGATGTGTTGAATCATATTGCAAACATAACACACACTGTTACATTTGCAATATGATGTGTTGAATCATATTGCAAATCTAACGTGCATTTGCAATATGATGTGATGTTGAATCATATTGCAAATGTAACGTACATTCTCTTAAATACTTTAGAAATGCAAAAGTCAACGGTCTGATGACCTCAGGATGGCCGGGCAGTGATAGTGGTTCCTCTCCATCGCTCGTTGTGTTAAATTTCATCATGTCGCTTTTTGTGATGGTACCCCCCCGTTGAAACATATTGCAAATGTACAAAAGTCAAGTAGCAAGTCGGTGTCCATCAGTCAATTAGATATATTCAGACACCAAACTGATACCATCTGACACCAAACTCACTTTTACCAACTCCTTTAGAAGCCAACTATCACATATTTCAGAGCAGGCCCAAAATTCACAGCGCCTTCCATTTAAACCATAATAAAACAAATAATACGTAGTTATGTTCTAGCTGCGGGTCCAATATTCACATTATGTTTAGCCCTATGTGAGGCGACCTGGAATCCCAAGTTTCGGCTCGATAGGTCATTCGGTGCCCGAGCAAAACCCTAATTGGTGCTGAAAATCCACTTTTTTCCATGCCTTGCTACGGGGTGCTTGAATGAGCAATCGGACAGAATCGTTGAGGTCCATCTCTATGGGCCGAGCCGGTTTCAATGCACCTAGTCTTGAGACTCTGGGACTTTTCTAAATGTCGTCCGTTTCGTTGAGCTGAAAATGAATTGAAAACATAGCAAATACACGAGGCTGTTTATCGGTCTGAGAACCTTCTAGAGCCACATAACTCACCGTGCACAATCGACCTGAGGTCTAGAACAGGTTTGTAAAGTTTCAGAACTCTAAGTCTGACGGTTCTTTAAAAGTTGGAACAAAAGTAACTACCACAGGCACTGTCTGCCTCTTAGCCCCTCAGTGTGTCCCTCCATCATTTCTGTTTGGGTGTGTAAATTTTTCTTTGAAATCTGATGGGACTAATGACTGATTTACAGTTCAGGAGGGTTGCCTAATCACAATTATGAAGTTTTGGAAAGATTTGACATTTTTAACCCTTCAAAACAGCCCATTTGACACCAATTATGGCACTTCCGGTTGGCACAGGAAGCTGAAAGTAAAGACATATACTCACTGGAGTATGCTGTTACAGAATCCTGAGTTTTAAGTCTATATGTTAAAAATTGACTGATTTACATAGGGCTGAATGCACTATTTCTCTCAAATTGCAGGGTGCTTATTGCAAACACTTTTAGGGTGATTTTAACCACTTCCGGTTGCTCCAGGAAGCTTAGAATCGACACAGGTAGACCTCATGGTGGCCTGATGGACTGTCATCAAAGACAGGTTCATAAGACATTCATAACCCACATAGGCTTCAGGTTGAATTTAGGGGAGCAGTCAATGTATTCCTATGGGGCGAAATGTCATTGTAAACTGTTTGATGTAAACACCTTCTTTTAACTGTGAAGGGTTAATGCCACAAGGTCAAAGTTAGGCTTGCACAGATCGGGAGGACCTTAAGAACATTCCTGAGGTGAAATTGTGCTTCTAACCTTAACGGTTCTCTCTCTGTCTCCCAAAAGCAAATAAAATTGACATTGAGGTCAAAAGGTCATTCGTGTCCGTTCTCTTGTAACGGTCGCTGCTCTCAGACCGAGTGAGCTACGGTCAAGCGGGGCATCTCGTTGAACTCGGCACGGCCTAGGGATAATGGGAATGCCATTGCCGGCTTTGTGTGTCTTTAAGCACCGTACTTTTTCACTCCATCATTGCTTTGTGTGTGTGTTTTTGTGTGAGAGAGAGCTTTCCTTTGACATCTGCTTAGAGAAATGACTGATTTACAGTTCATGAGGCTTGTCTAATCACACAAATGAAGTTTTGAAAAGTTCTGACCTTTTTAACCCTTCGAAACAGCACCATGACACCATTTTAAGGCACTTCCGGTTGGCACAGGAAGCTATAGGTAAACACATATCTTGACTGGGGTATGCTGTTACAGAATCCTGAGTTTTAAGTCTATACGTTAAGAATTGACTGATCTACATAGGGTTGAATGCAGTGATTTTCAAAATTGCAAGTCATGTATATCTGGACACTTTTTAGGGTGATTTTAACCACTTCCGGTTGCTCCAGGTAGCTTAAAATCAACACAGGTAGACCTCATAGTAGCCTGATGGATTGTTATCAAAGACAGGTTCATAAGACATTCATAACCCACATAGGCTTCAGGTTGAATTTAGAGGAGCAGTCAATGTATTCCTATGGGGCGAAATGTCATTGTAAAATGTTTGATGTAAACGCCTTCTTTTAACTGTGAAGGGTTAATGCCACAAGGTCAAGGTTAGGCTTGCACAGATCGGGAGGACCTTAGGATTGTTCCTGAGGTGAAATTGTGCTTCTAACCTTAACGGTTCTCTCTCTGTGTCCCAAAAGCAAATGAAATTGACATTGAGGTCAAAAGGTCATTCGTGTCCGTTCTCTTGTAACGGTCGCTGCGCTCAGACCGAGCGAGCTACGGTCAAGCGGGGCATCCCGTTGAACTCGGCACGGCCTGGAGAATATGGCGATGTCATTTTAGTGGTGATTTCAGAATGCTATTTTGGTGCATTCATGGAAGGCGCTGTGAATTTTGGGCCTGCTCTGAAATATGTGATAGTTGGCTTCTAAAGGAGTTGTAAAAAGTGAGTTTGGAGTCAGATGGTATCAGTTTGGTGTCTGAAAATATCCAATTGACTGATGGACACTTGCTAGTTGACTTTTGTTGACACTTGCTAGTTGACTTGCTAGTCGACTTTTGTACATTTGCAATATGTTTCAACGGGGAGGTACCATGAGGAAAAAGCGACATGATGAAATTTCACGCAACGAGCGTTGGAGAGGAACCACTATCACTGCCCGGCCATCCTGAGGTCATCAGGACGTTGACTTTTGTATTTCTAAAGTATTTAAAGAATGCACGTTACATTTGCAATATGATTCAACATCACATCATATTGCAAATCTAACGTGCATTTGCAATATGATGTGATGTTGAATCATATTGCAAATGTAACGTACATTCTCTTAAATACTTTAGAAATGCAAAAGTCAACGGTCTGATGACCTCAGGATGGCCGGGCAGTGATAGTGGTTCCTCTCCATCGCTCGTTTCGTGAAATTTCATCATGTCGCTTTTTCCTCATGGTACCTCCCCGTTGAAACATATTGCAAATGTACAAAAGTCAACGAGCAAGTCAGTGTCCATCAGTCAAATAGATATTTTCAGACACCAAACTGATACCATCTGACTCCAAACTCACTTTTTCCAACTCCTTTAGAAGCCAACTATAACATATTTCAGAGCAGGCCCAAAATTCACAGCGCCTTCTATTTAAACCATAATAAAACAAATAATACGTAGTTATGTTCTAGCTGCGGGTCCAGTTCACACATTATGTTTAGCCCTATGTGAAGCGACCTCGAATCCCAAGTTTCGGCTCGATAGGTCATTCGGTGCCCGAGCAAAACCCTAATTGGTGCTGAAATGCCACTTTTTTCATTGCCTTGCTACGGGGTCCTTGAATGAGCAATCAAACAGGCTCGTTGGGGTCTGTCTCTATGGGCCGAGCCGGTTTCAATGCACCTAGTCTTGAGACTCTGGGACTTTTCTAAATGTCGTCCGTTTCGTTGAGGTCAAAATGAATTGAAAACATGGCAAATACACGAGGCTTTTTATCGATCCGAGAACCTTCTAGAGCCATATAATTCACCGTGCACAATCGACCTGAGGTCTAGAACAGGTTTGTAAATTTTCAGAACTCTAGGTCTGACGG
Organism: Salvelinus namaycush; assembly: GCF_016432855.1. Lineage (NCBI taxonomy): Eukaryota > Metazoa > Chordata > Actinopteri > Salmoniformes > Salmonidae > Salvelinus > Salvelinus namaycush. The sequence goes on from NC_052308.1 coordinate 2,189,816, forward strand.
TTCTTTAAAAGTTGGAACAAAAGTAACTACTGCAGGCACTGTCTGCCTCTTAGCCCCTCAGTGTGTCCCTCCATCATTTCTGTGTCGGTGTGTATTTTTTTTTTTTGAAATCTGATGGGATGAAGGACTGATTTACAGTTCATGAGGGTTGTCTATTCACATATATGAAGTTTTGGAAAGATTTGACATTTTTAACCCTTCGAAACAGCCCATTTGACACCAGTTATGGCACTTCCGGTTGTCACAGGAAGCTATAAATAAACACATATCATCACTGGAGTAGGCTGTTACAGAATCCTGAGTTTTAAGTCTGTATGTTAAAAATTGACTGATTTACATAGGGCTGAATGCACTATTTCTCTCAAACTGCAGGTTGGCTATGGCAAACACTTTTAGGGTGATTTAACCACTTCCGGTTGCTCCAGGAAGCTTAGAATCGACACAGGTAGACCTCATGGTGGCTTGATGGACTGACATCAAAGACAGGTTCATAAGACAATCATAACCCACATAGGCTTTAGGTTGAATTTAGAGGTGCAGTCAATGTATTCCAATGGGGAGACATTTCATTGTAAACTATTTGATGTAAACACCTTCTTTTAACTGTGAAGGGTTAATGCCACAAGGTCAGGGTTAGGCTTGCACAGATCGGGAGGACCTTAAGAACACTCCTGAGGTGAAATTGTGTTTCTAACCTTAACGGTTCTCTCTCTGTGTCCCAAAAGCAAATGAAATTGACATTGAGGTCAAAAGGTCATTTGTGTCCGTTCTCTTGTAACGGTCGCTGTGCTCAAACCGAGCGAGCTACGGTCAAGCGGGGCATCTCGTTGAACTCGGCACGGCCTAGAGATAATAGTAATGCCATTGTGGGCTTTGTGTGTCGTTAAGCACCGTACTTTTTTACTCCATCTTTCCTTTTTGTGTGTGTGTGATTGTGTGAGAGAGATTTTCTTTGACATCTGTTGGGAAAAATGACTGATTACAGTTCATGAGGGTTGTCTAATCACACAAGTGAAGTTTTGAAAAGATCTGACCTTTATTACCCTTCAAACCTGACCCTGTGGCACCATTTTAAGGTACTTCCAGTTGACATAGGAAGCTGAAATTGAACACATACCCTCCTTGGTGTAGGCTCTTATATAATATTGAGTTTTAAGTCTTTATGTTAAGAACTGACTTATTTAAAGAGGGTTAAATGAGTGTGTGTTATTTCATAAAATCATATAAAATCACAGGATTCTCGCAGAGCTTCGAGACCCACTTTAAAAATGTACGTCTGAACACACTGCAACTGGATCTGTGATTTTTTTGAAAAAAAAAATCCTCTTTGTGAACATCACCAAACGGTCAATGTACGATTTCTCTTAAATTACGATAGATAAATGGCTGGTTCTTTTTTTCCTGACACCGTATGCTTATGTACTTTGACATGAAGCGGTCAAATTAGCACCCTACTTGCGTTTTAACCCTTTAATCCCAGAAAAATGGCCATAACTCAAAAAGCGCCGAGGTCTCGACGCCATCTCGTTCGGGGCCAACTGCCCATTACTCCTAACCTACGCTCGCCGAGTTTCGTCTTCGAAATATTTTCAGTTTAGGAGAAAAGGCCGCGCTCGTTTGCCACGTGTTCGTGCGCCTGCAATATGATTTATTTTCCCTCTTGTGGGAATTTTCGAGAATGCAGAAAAAAGTCAAAAATTTGTCATTTTTATAAAACGGAAACCGAAATTCCGAAACGTTTTTTTGAGTGACTTCCTGAAAGAGCTCTCCGCCGCCCACGGCCCGACGCCGTCCGCGATTTTCTGCGACGTATTAAGACGTCAGGTAAGGGACCGTACATTTGCAATGGGACTTTCTTCACTAACCATACGGCTCCCGTCCCAGACTTCCCTTATGTATGTAAATGTTTTAAAGGGGTTGATAAATGTTTTGTTATGGCAAATCAAGTCTGACATTTTAAAGTGGAAATTAAATACCTTAGACATAAACCTTGAATACACTACAACAGTGGAGTCAAACTCATTCCACAGAGGGCTGAGTGTCTATGAGTTTTTGTTTTTTCATTTCAATTAAAACCTAGAAAACCAGGTGAGGGGAGTTCCTTACTAATTAATGACGTTAATTCATCAATTAAGTACAAGGGTGGAGGGAAAACCCGCAGACACTCCGCCCTCCAGCTTGCATTTCCTGAAGCGCAGGAACATTCTCAGCAACATAAGAGTGATCAAATTAAGATCCTACATCTGTATATTTTACATGACTAGTTTACTACCCTCTAACTTATCTAATGTACCACCTCTCACACAGTATTATTTGATGTTTTTGTATCCACCTTTTTAACACAGATTGGTCAATAAATCATCTTTAAAAAATACATAATAGCCTGTTGCAGCACTGTGTTGGTCAGACGTACATGACTCAGTTCAGTACATGACTCAGTTCAGTACATGACTCAGTTCAGTACATGACTCAGTACAGTACATGACTCAGCACAGTACATGACTCAGTACAGTACATGACTCAGTACAGTACATGACTCAGTACAGTACATGACTCAGTACAGTACAGTACATGACTCAGTACAGTACATGACTCAGTACAGCACATGACTCAGTACAGCACATGACTCAGTACAGTACATGACTCAGTACAGTACATGACTCAGTACAGCACATGACTCAGTACAGCACATGACTCAGTACAGCACATGACTCAGTACAGTACATGGCTCAGTACAGTACAGTACATTACTTGGTTCAGTACATGACTCAGTACAGTACATGACTCTGTACAGTACATGACTCAGTACAGCACATGACTCAGTACAGTACATGACTCAGTACAGTACAGTACATGACTTAGTTCAGTACAGTACATGACTTAGTTCAGTACATGACTCAATACAGTACATGACTCAGTACAGTACATGACTCAGCACAGTACATGACTCAGTACAGTACATGACTCAGTACCGTACATGGCTCAGTACAGTACATGACTCAGTACAGTACATGACTCAGTACAGTACATGGCTCAGTACAGTACAGTACATGACTTAGTTCAGTACATGACTCAGTACAGTACATGACTCGGTACAGTACATGGCTCAGTACAGTACAGTACATGACTTAGTTCAGTACATCACTCTGTACAGTACATGACTTAGTACAGTACATGACTCAGTACAGCACATGACTCAGTACAGTACATGACTCAGTACAGTACATGACTCAGCACAGTACATGGCTCAGTACAGTACAGTACATGACTTAGTTCAGTACATGACTCAGTACAGTACATGACTCAGTACAGTACATGACTCCGTACAGTACATGACTCAGTACATGACTCAGCACAGTACATGACTCAGTACAGTACATGACTCAGCACAGTACATGACTCAGTACAGTACATGACTCAGTACAGTACATGACTCAGTACAGTACAGTACATGACTCAGTACAGTACATGACTCAGTACAGCACATGACTCAGTACAGCACATGACTCAGTACAGTACATGACTCAGTACAGTACATGACTCAGTACAGCACATGACTCAGTACAGTACATGGCTCAGTACAGTACAGTACATTACTTGGTTCAGTACATGACTCAGTACAGTACATGACTCTGTACAGTACATGACTCAGTACAGCACATGACTCAGTACAGTACATGACTCAGTACAGTACAGTACATGACTTAGTTCAGTACAGTACATGACTTAGTACAGTACATGACTCAATACAGTACATGACTCAGTGCAGTACATGACTCAGTACAGTACATGACTCAGCACAGTACATGACTCAGTACAGTACATGACTCAGTACCGTACATGGCTCAGTACAGTACATGACTCAGTACAGTACATGACTCAGTACAGTACATGGCTCAGTACAGTACATGACTCCGTACAGTACATGGCTCAGTACAGTACAGTACATGACTTAGTTCAGTACATGACTCTGTACAGTACATGACTTAGTACAGTACATGACTCAGTACAGCACATGACTCAGTACAGTACATGACTCAGTACAGTACATGACTCAGCACAGTACATGGCTCAGTACAGTACAGTACATGACTTAGTTCAGTACATGACTCAGTACAGTACATGACTCAGTACAGTACATGACTCCGTACAGTACATGACTCAGTACATGACTCAGCACAGTACATGACTCAGTACAGTACATGACTCAGCACAGTACATGACTCAGTACAGTACATGACTCAGTACAGTACATGACTCAGTACAGTACAGTACATGACTCAGTACAGTACATGACTCAGTACAGCACATGACTCAGTACAGCACATGACTCAGTACAGTACATGACTCAGTACAGTACATGACTCAGTACAGCACATGACTCAGTACAGTACATGGCTCAGTACAGTACAGTACATTACTTGGTTCAGTACATGACTCAGTACAGTACATGACTCTGTACAGTACATGACTCAGTACAGCACATGACTCAGTACAGTACATGACTCAGTACAGTACAGTACATGACTTAGTTCAGTACAGTACATGACTTAGTACAGTACATGACTCAATACAGTACATGACTCAGTGCAGTACATGACTCAGTACAGTACATGACTCAGCACAGTACATGACTCAGTACAGTACATGACTCAGTACCGTACATGGCTCAGTACAGTACATGACTCAGTACAGTACATGACTCAGTACAGTACATGGCTCAGTACAGTACAGTACATGACTTAGTTCAGTACATGACTCAGTACAGTACATGACTCGGTACAGTACATGGCTCAGTACAGTACAGTACATGACTTAGTTCAGTACATGACTCTGTACAGTACATGACTTAGTACAGTACATGACTCAGTACAGCACATGACTCAGTACAGTACATGACTCAGCACAGTACATGGCTCAGTACAGTACAGTACATGACTTAGTTCAGTACATGACTCAGTACAGTACATGACTCAGTACAGTACATGACTCCGTACAGTACATGACTCAGTACAGTACATGACTCAGTACAGTACATGACTCAGTACATGCCTCAGCACAGTACATGACTCAGTACATGCCTCAGCACAGTACATGACTCAGTACAGTACAGTACATGACTCCGTACAGTACATGACTCAGTACAGTACATGACTCAGTACAATACAGTACAGTACATGACTCAGTACATCAATCAATCAAGTTTATTTTATATAGCCCTTCGTACATCAGCTAATATCTCGAAGTGCTGTACAGAAACCCAGCCTAAAACCCCAAACAGCAAGCAATGCAGGTGTAGAAGCACGGTGGCTAGGAAAAACTCCCTAGAAAGGCCAAAACCTAGGAAGAAACCTAGAGAGGAACCAGGCTATGAGGGGTGGCCAGTCCTCTTCTGGCTGTGCCGGGTGGAGATTATAACAGAACAATACCAAGATGTTCAAAATGTTCATAAGTGACAAGCATGGTCAAATAATAATCATGAATAATTTTCAGTTGGCTTTTCATAGCCGATCATTAAGAGTTGAAAACAGCAGGTCTGGGACAGGTGGCGGTTCCATAACCGCAGGCAGAACAGTTGAAACTGGAATAGCAGCAAGGCCAGGCGGACTGGGGACAGCAAGGAGTCATCATGCCCGGTAGTCCTGACGTATGGTCCTAGGGCTCAGTTCCTCAGAGAGAGAGAAAGAAAGAGAGAAGGAGAAAATTAGAGAGAGCCAAGATTTTCAAAATGTTCACAAATGACAAGCATGGTCAAATAATAATCAGGAATAAATGTCAGTTGGCTTTTCATAGCCGATCATTAAGAGTTGAAAACAGCAGGTCTGGGACAGGTAGGGGTTCCGTAACCGCAGGCAGAACAGTTGAAACTGGAATAGCAGCAAGGCCAGGCGGACTGGGGACAGCAAGGAGTCATCATGCCCGGTAGTCCGGACGTATGGTCCTAGGACTCAGGTCCTCCGAGAGAGAGAAAGAAAGAGAGAAGGAGAGAATTAGAGAGAGCCAAGATTTTCAAAATGTTCATAAATGACAAGCATGGTCAAATAATAATCAGGAATAAAAGTCAGTTGGCTTTTCATAGCCGATCATTAAGAGTTGAAAGCAGCAGGTCTGGGACAGGTAGGGGTTCCATAACCGCAGGCAGAGCAGTTGAAACTGGAACAGCAGCAAGGCCAGGTGGACTGGGGACAGCAAGGAGTCATCATGCCCGGTTTGCCGTGACGTATGGTCCTAGGGCTCAGGTTCTCAGAGAGAGAGAAAGAAAGAGAGAAGGAGAGAATTAGAGAGAGCATACTTAAATTCACACAGGACACTGGATAAGACAGGAGAAGTACTCCAGGTATAACCAACTGACCCTAGCCCCCCGACACATAAACTACTGCAGCATAAATACTGGAGGCTGCCTCAGCACAGTACATGACTCAGTACATGCCTCAGTACATGACTCAGTACATGCCTCAGTACATGCCTCAGTACATGCCTCAGTACATGCCTCAGTACAGTACAGTACATGACTCAGTACATGCCTCAGCACAGTACATGACTCAGTACATGCCTCAGTACATGCCTCATTGACTTCCGAACTGCCCAGCAAAAATTGCTAAATTATTGTTTTGCAAGGTAGAGGTGGTGAGACAGACGGAGGGACGGACAGACCGAGAGAAAGAAAGAGAGATAGACATCGACAGACAGACAGAAGCAAATGGAAAAACAGCTCTGCTCTGAGCAGCACACATCTAGGTTACCATGGGAACGAGGAAACCCATCAGGACAGTCTGAGAAGGTTACAACCCAGGGGATTATCTTTAGGATTCAGAATGCAGAATGACTCTGCGTCCCAAATGACAGCCCATTCCGCTGTGCTCCTCTCCCCCTCCCGCACTGCCCCCCTCTCTGAATCCTGTGCATGTGTGTGCATGTGTGTGTGTGTGTTGGTGCGCATGTGTGAATGTCTGTGTGTGTGTGTTGGTGTGTGTGTGTTTGTGTTGGTGCGCGCGTGTGTGTGTGTGTGTGTGTGTGTGTGTGTGTGTGTGTGTGTGTGTGTGTGTGTGTGTGTGTGTGTGTGTGTGTGTGTGTGTGTGTGTGTGTGTGTGTGTGTGTGTGTGTGTGTGTGTGTGTGCATGTCTGTATGTGTGTGTGTGTGTGTGTGTGTGTGTGTGTGTGTTGGTGCGCGTGTGTGCATGTCTGTGTGTATGTGCATGTGTTTGCATGTATGTGTGTGTGTCTGTGTGTGTGTGTGTGCGTGTATGTGTGACAGGGAGCTGCGAGCGCTGGTGATAGAGATGGTGTTGGCTACAGACATGTCGTCTCACCTCGTCCAGGTCAAAGCCATTAAGGGGTGTCTGCAGCAGCAGGAAGGGTAGGTGCTGCTTCACCCACGTCACATGATCGGAGATTATTATGACAGAACTGAGTGCGCTATAGAGACGAATTGTTTTAGATATATTGATGGATTTTATTACTGAATTGATAGAGTGTGTGTAACTCGCCCAGTAACTCCAACGATTTACATGAAAGTCCAGGAGTTTTGTTTCTCCTCCAAACCCAGAAATAACTCTTCGCTGTTTTTGTTTCCTGTGACTAACAGCGTAGACAAACCCAAAGCGCTGTCCCTACTACTGCACACTGCAGACATCAGCCACCCCTCCAAGCCCTGGGGTCTACACTCTCGCTGGACCAAAGCCCTCATGGACGAGTTCTTCAGACAGGTAGGACCCCTGGTTGAACTTACAACTAGGGACAGGATTTTCCTGACTGGGTACTATATCAGACCTGGGTCGACTTGTGTACTGTGACAGTCCTGGGTCATCTCGTGTACTGTGACAGTCCTGGGTCGTCTCGTGTACTGTGACAGTCCTGGATAGCCTTGTGTACTGTGACAATCCTGGGTCGTCTCGTGTACTGTGACAGTCCTGGGTCTTCTCGTGTACTGTGACAGTCCTGGGTCGTCTAGTGTACTGTGACAGTCCTGAGTCGTCTCGTGTACTGTGACAGACCTGGGTCGTCTCGTGTACTGTGACAGTCCTGGGTCGTCTCGTGTACTGTGACAGTCATGGGTCGTCTCGTGTACTGTGACAGTCCTGGATAGCCTTGTGTACTGTGACGGTCCTGGGTCGTCTCGTGTACTGTGATGGTTCGGTTTAATTTTATGACTATTCCTGGATTATCTTGCTCGTTGTTGAGTGTCTTAGAAAGCCCATTGAAATGTGTTCTCTCTCTTTCTGTCTTCCTGAGGGTGACAGAGAGGCAGAACTAGGTCTTCCTTTCTCTCCACTGTGTGATCGGAACAGCACCCTAGTCGCAGAGTCACAGATAGGTCATTAAAAATACCTTTACAATTCATTAAATCATTCCCTTACACATTCATTCATTACTGAACACTGGTCCATTCATTACTGAACACTGATCCATTCACCACTGAATACTGATCCATTCATTACTGAATACTGATCCATTCATTACTGAATACTGATCCATTCATTACTGAATACTGATCCATTCATTACTGAACACTGATCCATTCATTACTGAACACTGATCCATTCATTATTGAACACTGATCCATTCATTATTGAACACTGATCCATTCATTACTGAATACTGATCCATTCATTACTGAATACTGATCCATTCATTACTGAACACTGATCCATTCATTACTGAACACTGATCCATTCGCCACTGAATACTGATCCATTCATTACTGAATACTGATCCATTCATTACTGAATACTGATCCATTCATTACTGAACACTGATCCATTCATTACTGAATACTGGTCCATTCATTACTGAACACTGATCCATTCATTACTGAATACTGGTCCATTCATTACTGAACACTGATCCATTCACCACTGAATACTAATCCATTCACCACTGAATACTGATCCATTCATTACTGAATACTGATCCATTCATTACTGAATACTGATCCATTCATTACTGAACACTGATCCATTCATTACTGAATACTGGTCCATTCATTACTGAACACTGATCCATTCACCACTGAATACTGATCTATTCATTACTGAACACTGGTCCATTCATTACTGAACACTGATCCATTCATTACTGAACACTGATCCATTCATTACTGAACACTGATCCATTCATTACTGAATACTGGTCCATTCATGACTGAATACTGGTCCATTCATTACTGAATACTGATCCATTCATTACTGAATACTGATCTATTCATTACTGAACACTGATCCATTCATTACTGAACACTGATCCATTCATTACTGAATACTGATCCATTCATTACTGAATACTGATCCATTCATTACTGAACACTGATCTATTCATTACTGAACACTGATCCATTCACCACTGAACACTGATCCATTCGTTACTGAGCACTGATCCATTCATTACTGAATAACGATCCATTCATTACTGAATAACGATCCATTCATTACTGAATAACGATCCATTCATTACTGAATACTGATCCATTCATTACTGAATAACAATCCATTCATTACTGAACACTGATCCATTCATTACTGAACACTGATCCATTCATTACTGAACACTGATCCATTCATTACTGAATAACGATCCATTCATTACTGAATACTGATCCATTCATTACTGAATACTGATCCATTCATTACTGAACACTGATCCATTCATTACTGAACACTGATCCATTCATTACTGAACACTGATCCATTCATTACTGAACACTGATCCATTCATTACTGAATACTGAACACTGATCCATTCATTACTGAATACTGATCCATTCATTACTGAACACTGATCCATTCATTACTGAACACTGATCCATTCATTACTGAATACTGATCCATTCATTACTGAACACTGAGCCATTCACCACTGAATACTGATCCATTCATTACTGAATACTGATCCATTCATTACTGAACACTGATCCATTCATTACTGAACACTGATCCATTCGTTACTGAACACTGATCCATTCATTACTGAACACTGATCCATTCATTACTGAACACTGATCCATTCATTACTGAACACTGATCCATTCATTACTGAATAACGATCCATTCATTACTGAACACTGATCCATTCACTACTGAACACTGATTCATTCATTACTGAACACTGATCCATTCATTACTGAATAACGATCCATTCATTACTAAGGTGTGTATATATATATATGTGTGTTGGATGTAATGTACAAAACTGTCCTCATAAGACTCCATGTCTCTTGTAGGTTTCATAGACTTCATAGTGGACCCTACATTCTCCCTACTGACTGACATGGCTGAGAAGATAGTCATTCCCCTGGTGGAAGACAACCCAGGCCCACCAGACCCCTGCAATCGGCATAGGTGACCTAGAAAACATATCCCAATATGTATTGGTTTTCTTTCTGATATTTACTCGTGCTTGATTAAGTTTGCCTGGTGCAATGGAAGCAACAGAATAGTCCCAAAGAGCCCATTCTGCACAATTCAGGTCAGCTCAATCAAACAGGGAAAAAGTATTTGGTGAAGAAAAACAAAAGAAACATCGGAACCCAGGTCTGCTGACGACTAGCTGTTGTCTCCCTCCAGTAATCTGTGGAAGGAGAGTTCCAGAGGACTACAGTGGAGCCTGGCTCACATCACCTCAGAACTGGTCACCTTCAGATCCACCTGGACACGACACACAGAGGACAACAAGTTCAAATGGAAGGAGAGCGGCTCCAATGGTAATATGACAGACTTCTACTAACACCTTGTTATACCTCAGGGGTGGGCAACCTTACCTTGTTATACCGTAGGGGTGGGCGACCTTACCTTGTTATACCTCAGGGGTGGGCAACCTTACCTTGGTCTACCTCAGGGGTGGGCAACCTTACCTTGTTATACCTCAGGGGTGGGCAACCTTACCTTGGTCTACCTCAGGGGTGGGCAACCTTACCTTGGTCTACCTCAGGGGTGGGCAACCTTACCTTGTTATACCTCAGGGGTGGGCAACCTTACCTTGTTATACCTCAGGGGTGGGCAACCTTACCTTGTTATACCTCAGGGGTGGGCAAACTTACCTTGTTATACCTCAGGGGTGGGCAACCTTACCTTGGTCTACCTCAGGGGTGGGCAACCTTACCTTGTTATACCTCAGGGGTGGGCAACCTTACCTTGGTCTACCTCAGGGGTGGGCAACCTTACCTTGTTATACCTCAGGGGTGGGCAACCTTACCTTGTTATACCTCAGGGGTGGGCAACCTTACCTTGGTCTACCTCAGGGGTGGGCAACCTTACCTTGTTATACCGTAGGGGTGGGCAACCTTACCTTGTTATACCGTAGGGGTGGGCAACCTTACCTTGTTATACCTCAGGGGTGGGCAACCTTACCTTGTTATACCTCAGGGGTGGGCAACCTTACCTTGTTATACCTCAGGGGTGGGCAACCTTACCTTGTTATACCTCAGGGGTGGGCAACCTTACCTTGGTCTACCTCAGGGGTGGGCAACCTTACCTTGTTATACCTCAGGAGTGGGCAACCTTACCTTGTTATACCTCAGGGGTGGGCAACCTTACCTTGTTATACCTCAGGGGTGGGCAACCTTACCTTGTTATACCTCAGGGGTGGGCAACCTTACCTTGTTATACCTCAGGGGTGGGCAACCTTACCTTGTTGTACCTCAGGGGTGGGCAACCTTACCTTGTTATACCTCAGGGGTGGGCAACCTTACCTTGTTATACCTCAGGGGTGGGCAACCCATGTTACCCCTGCTACCCATGCTACCCATGTTACCCCTGCTACCCCTGCTACCCATGCTACCCATGTTACCCCTGCTACCCATGTTACCCCTGCTACCCATGTTACCCCTGCTACCCATGCTACCCATGTTACCCCTGCTACCCATGTTACCCCTGCTACCCATGTTACCCCTGCTACCCATGTTACCCATGTTACCCCTGCTACCCATGTTACCCCTGCTACCCATGTTACCCCTGCTACCCATGTTACCCCTGCTACCCATGTTACCCCTGCTACCCATGCTACCCATGTTACCCATGTTACCCCTGCTACCCATGTTACCCCTGCTACCCATGTTACCCCTGCTACCCATGTTACCCCTGCTACCCATGTTACCCCTGCTACCCATGCTACCCATGTTACCCATGTTACCCCTGCTACCCATGTTACCCCTGCTACCCATGTTACCCCTGCTACCCATGTTACCCCTGCTACCCATGTTACCCCTGCTACCCATGTTACCCCTGCTACCCATGCTACCCATGTTACCCATGTTACCCCTGCTACCCATGTTACCCCTGCTACCCATGTTACCCCTGCTACCCATGTTACCCCTGCTACCCATGCTACCCATGTTACCCATGTTACCCCTGCTACCCATGTTACCCCTGCTACCCATGTTACCCCTGCCACCCATGTTACCCCTGTTACCCCTGTGGGCAACCTTACCTTGTTATACCTCAGGGGTGGGCGTGGTTGCCCACCGCGAGCTTAGCCAATTAAACTACCATTTCATGATTGGGGTCCAGGGTTGGTTTAATGAATTAAGTCTCTTGGGGTTTTGTCATGGCCTTATAAATATTCCATGGGTAATTCTGAAATAGCACCCTATTCCCTATGTAGTGCACTAGCTTTGATCAGGGCCTTATGTGCCCTGGTCAAAAGTAGTGCACTACATATGGAAATAGGGTCTAATTTGGGATGCAGGAAGTGTTTCTCTTTCATCTCCGTAAAGCTTGAGGAGGTAGTAGAGAAATGAACAGATGTGCAGACATGGCTCTTCTTCCAGTCCTCTGTAGCTCAATCATATTGTTATTTTCCATCGCTTTCCCCTCTCAGGAATGTTGGAGCAGAACGTGACGAAGGAGCCGCCGACTGGTGAAGACGAACTGTTCTAACGCTGTAACGATGCTCAACAGTAGAGAGGCCCTCTCATGTATTACGACGCCTATGGAAACCATATGGAAACCATAGTCATTTAATGAGGATTGAAATAAACATGCTGGTCATGTTATTTGCTAATTACCAAATATGTTTTTACCCAAACACATTGTTTAACCAGTTAGGAAAACATTGATGGAGAAACGGAACAAAGAACATGTGTGTAGCATGGGTAGCATGGGTAACATGGGTAACATGGGTGGCAGGGGTAACATGGATAACATGGGTAGAAGGGGTAACATGGGTAACATGGGTAACATGGGTAGCATGGGCAACATGGGTAACATGGGTAGCATGGGTAACATGGGTAACATGGGTAGCATGGGTAACATGGGTAGCATGGGTAGCATGGGTAGCATGGGTAACATGGGTGGCAGGGGTAGAAGGGGTAACAGGGGTAACATGGGTAGCAGGGGTAACATGGGTAGCATGGGTAACATGGGTGGCATGGGTAACATGGGTAACAGGTGTAAAATGGGTAGAAGGGGTAACATGGGTGGCAGGGGTAACATGAGTAACATGGGTAACAAGGGTAACATGGGTAGCAGGGGTAACATGGGTGGCAGGGGTAACATGAGTAACAAGGGTAACATGGGTAGCAGGGGTAACATGGGTGGCAGGGGTAACATGAGTAACAAGGGTAACATGGGTAGCAGGGGTAACATGGGTAGCAGGGGTAACATGAGTAACATGGGTAACATGGGTAGCAGGGGTAGCAGGGGTAACATGGGTAGCAGGGGTAACAGGTATGTTAAATGTAATATGGGCAATGTTAGAGGGTAGTACACTTCTGGAGATATGTTGTGACTGTTGTTGTTGATGGGAGATGTAAAAGTACAGAAGTACAACAAGATATAGAGTTTCTACTGCTTTATATTTTACCTTTCCACTGAGGAGATTTGGATGTACCATTTAATAATCACATGAAATGTAAAAACAAAAAAGTGATTCTTCATCTGATTCTTCATCTGCTGTCCAAAGAATTTGAAGTGTGAACTATACTGAACTATCCAGAATATTAGTAGCCATTGTCCCGGATCATTAGCCAACTCCTCTGACTATCAGCCCAGGGCTAACATACTGTGCCAGTTTTGTATCTTGAATGTTGTGATTCTGAGGCCGTCCTGATATGGACACTGCACATCAAAGGCACAACAGACAGTAATAGTCATAGGAGTTTGTTGTATCACTGCAGATCTGGGAGCTGAGATATCAGGCCAGTCCTTCAGCAGAGTGCAGTTCACTGGTCCTCCAGTAAAAAGGGGGGGAAAACTGTGGGGAGGAAGACTGAACAGGGCTACAGTGTTATTATGAAATACTTTGGTGAAAACCGGTCACGTTTTGAAATATTTATGTGTTTTATGCTCATAGCTCTACGTCTGTTGAATAATTGATAAGCTGAATGGTCTATTTTAGGGCTGTAATACAAGTCAACCTTACTCAACACTACAGGTCAGTGACGCAACACTAATGTCACAGCTGTATTGAATGTGTCCAAAATGGCACCCTATTAACATTACCAAATGGCACCCTATTCCCTTTATAGTGCACTACTTTTGACCAGAGCCTCATGGGTCCCGGTCAAATTAGTACACTTTAAAGGGAATAGGGTTCCAGTTGAGACGCACACCTTCGTGGCCTGCTATTGGTGGTTCTTACTGTATTAAGGCCTCCTATTGGTGGTTCTTACTGTATTAAGGCCTCCTATTGGTGGTTCTTACTGTATTAAGGCCTCCTATTGGTGGTTCTTACTGTATTAAGGCCTGCTATTGGTGGTTCTTACTGTATTAAGGCCTGCTATTGGTGGTTCTTACTGTATTAAGGCCTGCTATTGGTGGTTCTTACTGTATTAAGGCCTCCTATTGGTGGTTCTTACTGTAATAAGACCTCCTATTGGTGGTTCTTACTGTATTAAGGCCTCCTATTGGTGGTTCTTACTGCAATAAGACCTCCTATTGGTGGTTCTTACTGATAAGAGCAATTTATACAGTTAATAAGGATGTTTTTTTTAAGTAAAACAGACACTTCTTTAACATCGACACTTTATTGTATCAAATAAATTATTTTAGGGCTCTATTCCATCTGCATCGCTGAAGCATTACAGATTGCGGATAGAAATGTAAAGGTGATTCCTGATTAAGCCATCATACCGTATGCAGCGTTTCTGGTTGAATGCAGTCTCCCCTAACGTGGGAACATTGCCTTTAAATTTCAATCACGCTGTAACGTTGAATCTCCGACATACAGATTGAATAGAGCCATTAGATTACACCTGTAATCATTATCAATTCAAACAAATAAAGTTTACCCAAAATGCTGATATAGATTTATTTGTTTTATAGACCATCATTTATAACTGAGAAAATAAAAGAAATACAGTATAATGTATGTTTCCATCAAAAAATTGTTAAGAAATGTGTTCATTGGTGTTCAGTGCTAAATAATTGGAAAACCAATCTCTCTGTAGACATTATAATTCTGTAGACATCTTTAATTTGCACGGGGTTCATTTGCTGTGTACTATACATATAGAACATGGAATAAAGATCCAGTCTATAATCAAAAGGACATGATGACACTGAACAGTAGCTGTCAACAGCTCAATACAGGTGTAGAATCTTAATTTAAGCCAGTTTGCTAAATGTGAATTATTATAAGCATAGTGAATTGTCATATTTTGTAGGGGTTGATACACTTTTCGTGAGGAAAAATCAAGTCTAAAATCTGAAAGTGGAAATGACAAACTTCAGAAGCCTTTTGAGTCCTCAAATACTCTACAAGTTTTACATGTCCTGCAATGCAGGAAAGATCTCCTGCAACAGGGTGATCAAATTAAAATTCTACATCTGTAGTTTAAAATGTCACCCAATCATGGGCCTAATGCCACATCAGAGTATGGGATCAATCCTGTAGAAAATAAATAATTCCTAAAGATAAAATAAGTTACGTACGTTTCTGGATGTTGTTATTGTATATACATTAAATACTGAACAACAAACAAAAAACTGTGTATGTACTGGGTTTAGCACAGTACTAAGGGGGTGTACAGTAAAAGTCTTGCCATGCATGAGTGGTATGTCAGTAGTCAATGTTGTTTTAGTTTAGAAGGTCAAAGTTCAGCCAGAGTCCTTCTGTCCAATGGAAGGTCCCTTATCTGTCATTTTAGACTTCAGAGATTCACATGGGACAGAGACTGATCTCAATTCCAAATTGTATCAGAGACGATTCCCTGGATACATCCTAAATGGCACCCTATTTCCCATATAGTGCACTACTTTTTACTAGTGCCCTATGGGCCCTGGTCAAAAGTAGGGCACTCTATAGGGAATAGGGTGTCATTTGTGAGGCAGCTTCTGACTGCCCCGTGACTCATAAAAATAGACATCCTGTTGTTGTTGTTGTTTAAGATCTCTGTTAGCCAACCAAGACTACCGCTCACTTTTCACGAGTCCAGGACAGAATGTCTAAAACATTAAAGCAATCTTATAAATATCTTAGTTATATTAATTAACAATTAATAAACCAATTAACAATTACAACAATAACAATTAACAATATTTTTGATTCATAAGTTTTACGCAGGAGGCATATTAGACATGGGAGTGGTAGGCTGCTGCAGTTTGTGTATACAACAAAAAAAACACTTTGCATGAAATATAGCCAAATACTTATATCCTGTCCCGGTTTGGAACTTCATGTTAGAGAATGTTTTACTCATTCCAGGGTTTGCCAAGAGAGTGCAAAGCTGTCAAGGCAAAGGGTGGCTACTTTGAAGAATCTCAAATATAAAATATATTTAGATTTTGTTTAACACTTTTTTTGTTTACTACATGATTCCAAATGTGTTATTTCATAGTTTTGATGTCTTCACTATTAATCTACAGTCTAGAAAATAGTCAAAATAAAGAAAAACCCTGGAATGAGTAGGTGTGTCAATACTTTTGACTGGTACTGTAGGATTTTGGACCTAATGTAAGTAGCTACATTGTCGTTTCCACCTGCATGGTATAAGGCCCGGCCAGACGGATACCCTGATAGCTCCTTTATCTACAGAAAGGGTTCTATTCCATCCGTAGCGATGAAGAGCCGCTTTATAGCACCATTGTAAGGACAGACGCTGGGAGACGAGAAGCAAGTACAGGGACTGAACATTTAATAAGCAACGGACATGAAACAGAACACGGACAGCGTCTGGACGGGAAAAATAATGACATTAATAATGCTGACATGGGGGAACAAACTGAGGAACAGACAGATATAGAGGAGGCAATCAACAAAGTGATGGGAGTCCAGGTGAGTCCAATGAGCGCTGATGCGCGTAATGATGGTGACAGGTGTGCGTAATGATGGGTAGCCTGGCGCCGTCGAGCGCCCAGAGAGGGAGAGCGGGAGCAGGCGTGACAATTAAAGGCAATGTTGCCGTGGTCGCAGAGACTGCATTCACGGTAGACGCTGCACATGTTGGCTCAATCAGAAAGTACCTTTACACAATGGTGAACAAAGTACCCAATTGTCATACTTGAGTAGAAGTAAAAATACATTAATAGAAAATGACTCAAGTAAAAGTGAAAGTCACCCAGTAAAATACTACTTAAGTAAAAGTCTAAAAGTATTTGGTTTTAAATATACTTAAGTATCAAAAGTAAATGTAATTGATAATATATATATAAATTATTTCACATTCCTTATATTAAGCTAACCAGACAGCACAATAATATATATATTTTTTACAGATAGCCAGGGGCACACTCCAACACTCCAACATCATTTACAAACAAAGCATTTGTGTTTAGTGAGTCCGCCAGATCAGAGGCAGTAGGGATGACCAGGGATGTTTTCTTGATAAGTGTGTAAATCGGATCGTTTTCCTGTCCTAGTCAGCATTCAAAATGTAATGAGTACTTCTAGGTGTCAGGGAAAAGGTATGGAGTAAAAAGTACATGATTTTCTTTAGGAATGTAGTGGAGTAAAAGTAAAAGTAGTCAAAAATATATATAGTAAAGTACAGTACAGATACCCCCAAAAACTCTTAAGTAGTATTTTACACCAATGAATTTGCATTTTAATGCGGATCTTCCGCGATACCTCTGTGATACAGATTGAATTCAGCCGTAAGTCTGTCTGTCAAAAGGATGGTCAGTCATTGTCTGTCATCTATCTGTCTAAGTTACTTATTGAACATCAGGTTTGCATTCCAAGTGGCACCCTATTCCCTATATAGTGCACTACTCTGATCAAAAGGAGTACACTTCATAGCTAGGGAATAGGGTGCCACTTAGGACGCATGCCAGGTTGCTGTGGAGGCTGTTCTACGGCTCTACTTGTCTTGTTTTGCCTGGCTGGGTTTCTTCGTTTTCTTCTCTGCCAGTGGACTCGCCGTGGACGCAGCTGTTGTGTCTGCAGCTGACATATTGGACACGTACGCACACACACAGGGAGAGAGAGAGAGAAAGAGAGATCGATCGATCAGTAAGATAAGGCTAGATTTTTTGTATACTTAGCACTCGTCTATATCCTGTACACTGATGAATAGCTGGTTCCTGAAGATTGTGGACGGCTCTGTAATAGTTAACCTCCTTAATGCCGATGAAACTGCCCATGGATCTGTTGTTGATGACGTTGTACGTTGCTGTGACAGTGCATTCTTATCACGGAATTGTTTTCAGGCGTCAACCCTTTACCCCTCAGAACACTGTCATCAAGGACCAGCTGGTAGACACTGTAGATTCCAAGTATCTTGGCACAATAATTGATAATAAATTGAACTTTGAGTGTAACACTGACATGTTGTGTAAGAAGGGCCAGCATAAACGTTGTTCCTGGTAGACCGGACCTTGATGACAATTTTTTTAAAGTCGTACAAAGATTCTGTCTTAACATTTTCTTTGATTTGTTGGTACGGCAACGTTGGTGTCAAATCTAAAAATATACTAGCTGGAATAGTGAAGGTGAGATCAGGGTAGCCCAGCAGAGTAGTCTGTCTGACCTGTCTGACCTGTACAACAGATATGCAGGAGGAAGGTAGACTCCATCCTGTCTGACTGAGCCCAGCACCTACACCATGAGTTCCATCCTGTCTGACTGAGCCCAGCACCTACACCATGAGTTCCATCCTGTCTGACTGAGCCCAGCACCTACACCATGAATTCCATCCTGTCTGACTGAGCCCAGCACCTACACCATGAGTTCCATCCTGTCTGACTGAGCTCAGCACCTACACCATGAATTCCATCCTGTCTGACTGAGCCCAGCACCTACACCATGAGTTCCATCCTGTCTGACTGAGCCCAGCCCCTACACCATGAATTCCATCCTGTCTGACTGAGCGCAGCACCTACACAATGAGTTCCATCCTGTCTGACAGTGCCCCTACACCATGAGTTCCATCCTGTCTGACTGTGCCCAGCCCATACACCATGAGTTCCATCCTGTCTGACTGAGCCCAGCACCTACACCATGAATTCCATCCTGTCTAACTGAGCGCAGCACCTACACCATGAGTTCCATCCTGTCTGACTGTGCCCAGCCCATACACCATGAGTTCCATCCTGTCTGACTGAGCCCAGCACCTACACCATGAATTCCATCCTGTCTAACTGAGCGCAGCACCTACACCATGAGTTCCATCCTGTCTGACTGAGCCCCTACACCATGAGTTCCATCCTGTCTGACTGAGCCCCTACACCATGAGTTCCATCCTGTCTGACTGTGCCCCTACAGCATGAGTTCCATCCTGTCTGACTGTTCCCCTACACCATGAGTTCCATCCTGTCTGACTGTGCCCCTACACCATAAGTTCCATCCTGTCTGACTGTTCCCCTACACCATGAGGTCCATCCTGTCTGACTGTGCCCCTACAGCATGAGTTACATCCTGTCTGACTGTGCCCCTACAGCATGAGTTCCATCCTGTCTGACTGTTCCCCTACACCATGAGTTACATCCTGTTTGACTGTGCCCCTACACCATGAGTTCCATCCTGTCTGACTGTGCCCCTACAGCATGAGTTCCATCCTGTCTGACTGTGCCCCTACACCATGAGTTCCATCCTGTCTGACTGTGCCCCTACACCATGAGTTCCATCCTGTCTGACTGTGCCCAGCCCATACACCATGAGTTCCATCCTGTCTGACTGAGCCCAGCACCTACACCATGAATTCCATCCTGTCTAACTGAGCGCAGCACCTACACCATGAGTTCCATCCTGTCTGACTGAGCCCCTACACCATGAGTTCCATCCTGTCTGACTGTTCCCCTACACCATGAGTTCCATCCTGTCTGACTGTGCCCCTACACCATAAGTTCCATCCTGTCTGACTGTTCCCCTACACCATGAGGTCCATCCTGTCTGACTGTGCCCCTACAGCATGAGTTACATCCTGTCTGACTGTGCCCCTACAGCATGAGTTACATCCTGTCTGACTGTTCCCCTACACCATGAGTTACATCCTGTTTGACTGTGCCCCTACACCATGAGTTCCATCCTGTCTGACTGTGCCCCTACAGCATGAGTTCCATCCTGTCTGACTGTGCCCCTACAGCATGAGTTCCATCCTGTCTGACTGTGCCCCTACACCATGAGTTCCATCCTGTCTGACTGTGCCCCTACACCATGAGTTCCATCCTGTCTGACTGTGCCCCTACAGCATGAGTTCCATCCTGTCTGACTGTGCCCCTACACCATAAGTTCCATCCTGTCTGACTGTGCCCCTACAGCATGAGTTCCATCCTGTCTGACTGTGCCCCTACACCATGAGTTCCATCCTGTCTGACTGTGCCCCTACAGCATGAGTTCCATCCTGTCTGACTGTGCCCCTACACCACAAGTTCCATCCTGTCTGACTGTGCCCCTACAGCATGAGTTCCATCCTGTCTGACTGTGCCCCTACAGCATGAGTTCCATCCTGTCTGACTGTGCCCCTACACCATGAGTTCCATCCTGTCTGACTGTGCCCCTACAGCATGAGTTCCATCCTGTCTGACTGTGCCCCTACACCATAAGTTCCATCCTGTCTGACTGTGCCCCTACAGCATGAGTTCCATCCTGTCTGACTGTGCCCCTACACCATGAGTTCCATCCTGTCTGACTGTGCCCCTACACCATGAGTTCCATCCTGTCTGACTGTGCCCCTACACCATAAGTTCCATCCTGTCTGACTGTGCCCCTACACCATGAGTTCCATCCTGTCTGACTGTGCCCCTACAGCATGAGTTCCATCCTGTCTGACTGTGCCCCTACACCATGAGTTCCATCCTGTCTGACTGTTCCCCTACAGCATAAGTTCCATCCTGTCTGACTGTGCCCCTACAGCATGAGTTCCATCCTGTCTGACTGTGCCCCTACAGCATGAGTTCCGTCCTGTCTGACTGTGCCGCTACACAATGAGTTCCATCCTGTCTGACTGAGCCCCTACAGCATGAGTTCCATCCTGTCTGACTGTGCCCCTACAGCATGAGTTCCATCCTGTCTGACTGTGCCCCTACACCATGAGTTCCATCCTGTCTGACTGTGCCCCTACAGCATGAGTTCCATCCTGTCTGACTGTGCCCCTACACCATGAGTTCCATCCTGTCTGACTGAGCCCCTACAGCATGAGTTCCATCCTGTCTGACTGTGCCCCTACAGCATGAGTTCCATTCTGTCTGACTGTGCCCCTACAGCATGAGTTCCATCCTGTCTGACTGTGCCCCTACACCAAGAGTTCCATCCTGTCTGACTGTGCCCCTACACCATGAGTTCCATCCTGTCTGACTGTTCCCCTACACCATGAGTTCCATCCTGTCTGACTGTGCCCCTACAGCATGAGTTCCATCCTGTCTGACTGTTCCCCTACACCATGAGTTCCATCCTGTCTGACTGTTCCCCTACAGCATGAGTTACATCCTGTCTGACTGTGCCCCTACACCATGAGTTCCATCCTGTCTGACTGTGCCCCTACACCATAAGTTCCATCCTGTCTGACTGTTCCCCTACACCATGAGTTCCATCCTGTCTGACTGTTCCCCTACAGCATGAGTTACATCCTGTCTGACTGTGCCCCTACACCATGATTTCCATCCTGTCTGACTGTGCCCCTACACCATAAGTTCCATCCTGTCTGACTGTTCCCCTACACCATGAGTTCCATCCTGTCTGACTGTGCCCCTACAGCATGAGTTCCATCCTGTCTGACTGTTCCCCTACACCATGAGTTCCATCCTGTCTGACTGTGCCCCTACACCATGAGTTCCATCCTGTCTGACTGTGCCCCTACACCATGAGTTCCATCCTGTCTGACTGTGCCCCTACACCATAAGTTCCATCCTGTCTGACTGTTCCCCTACAGCATGAGTTCCATCCTGTCTGACTGTTCCCCTACAGCATGAGTTCCATCCTGTCTGACTGTTCCCCTACACCATGAGTTCCATCCTGTCTGACTGTGCCCCTACACCATGAGTTCCATCCTGTCTGACTGTGCCCCTACACCATGATTTCCATCCTGTCTGACTGTGCCCCTACACCATGAGTGCCATCCTGTCTGACTGTGCCCCTACACCATGAGTTCCATCCTGTCTGACTGTGCCCCTACACCATGAGTTCCATCCTGTCTGACTGTGCCCCTACACCATGAGTTCCATCCTGTCTGACTGTGCCCCTACACCATGAGTTCCATCCTGTCTGACTGTGCCCCTACACCATGAGTTCCATCCTGTCTGACTGTGCCCCTACACCATGAGTTCCAGGCCCCTCTGGCTCCCTGTTTAGATTCCCCACTGTTTAGTCTAACAGGTACAGGCACTCCTTCACCACTATGGCCATTTACCTTTTAAATACAGGGAGGAGAGGGAAGAAGTTAAAGGGATGATGATGATGATGATGATGGTAATATGTTGTTGATGCGCCTGCTAATGTGGACCACTAGTAGGCTTACTGTGTATAGTAGTATTGATGGCTGTCAGCCCTCGGACTTGATGGACTAGCTCATTGTATTCACTATAACTTGGACTAGCTCATTGTATTCACTAGGACTTGATGGACTAGCTCATTGTATTCACTAGGACTGATGGACTAGCTCATTGTATTCCACTAGGACTTGATGGGCTAGCTCATTGTATTCCACTAGGACTTTATGGACTAGCTCATTGTATTCCACTAGGACTTGATGGACTAGCTCATTGTATTCCACTAGGACTTGATGGACTAGCTCATTGTATTCCACTAGGACTTGATGGACTAGCTCATTGTATTCCACTAGGACTTGATGGACTAGCTCATTGTATTCCACTAGGACTTGATGGACTAGCTCATTGTATTCCACTAGGACTGCATTATGATCCATGTGGATTTTATGTCATTTTTAGGCTCCTGTTCTGCAAAACCAATTGCCCTCTGGGACAAATAAAGTTGAACTTGAGATCTTGTCATCTTTTTCCCTACAGTATTTCTTTCAACTTTTTTAAATTTCAAAATCTCTTCAAAACGTTGATGTACATTCAATGGTACAGTCGGCATGCAGTATTTTATCATACAAAAAAATTCCCAATGGCAACACATTACTGCAGGCCTATCGCTGAATGTTGCTGTGCTCTGAAACCAAAGCATGTGATCAAATCACTATCACAGATGTTTGCTCCGTTAATATGCAAAATGAAGCCACATATAGTTTAATATAAATAAATAAATACAAATAAACACTGTCTGGTCTGAATTCTAAAGGATTCCATCGAATGATCATTGATGGTTTCAAAGAGATTAGGAGAGTGTGTCTCTTGTCTGCCACGGCTGCTGTGATTCAACCTACCTGCTAGTGTGTGTTGTTGTTGTGACAATGATGTTGCTGCCATGGGAACGGTGGAGCATCCCACTTCCTCCTCGGAGACGGGGTACTCATGTCCCCCTGTAGCTTCTGATAGACTGTTCCGCGAAAACTCTGCTGCAAACACAGAAAATGTCCTTTATTAAAATAGAATGGCACTGACTGTTTAAATGCTCAAATTCATATATTCCAAATTCCATTATTCCAGTTCAATTCCTGTTGTTATTGTATTGTGGAGACGGGAGAGAAGCACCTATTCAGTCTGACGCTGAGTGACTTTTAAAGGCCGATCTTTTAAAACGAGTCATTCTAGAACAGTGGATCAAAATGGATGGTTCCGCTCTGACTTTCACTAGACCAGAGTGGTACATCCTTTTATCCATCTTCCACCTCTATTCTGACAACTATGGGGCAAAAAACAGTGTGTGTCGCCCAAAGCGTATCGAAGAGACCGTTACCGGAACCATAATGTAGAATATATATCCTGTAGACCTGTCTCCATCCAGACACAGACACAGCAGGGACACCTCTATCCTGTAGATCTGACTCCATCCAGACACAGACACAGCAGGGACACCTATATCCTGTAGACCTGTCTCCATCCAGACACAGACACAGCAGGGACACCTCTATCTAGTAGATCTGTCTCCATCCAGACACAGACACAGCAGGGACAACTCTATCTAGTAGATCTGTCTCCATCCAGACACAGCAGGGACACCTCTATCTAGTAGATCTGACTCCATCCAGACACAGCAGGGACAACTCTATCTAGTAGATCTGACTCCATCCAGACACAGCAGGGACAACTCTATCTAGTAGATCTGACTCCATCCAGACACAGCAGGGACAACTCTATCTAGTAGATCTGACTCCATCCAGACACAGACACAGCAGGGACACCTCTATCTAGTAGAACTGACTCCATCCAGACACAGCAGGGACAACTCTATCTAGTAAATCTGACTCCATCCAGACACAGACACAGCAGGGACACCTCTATCTAGTAGATCTGACTCCATCCAGACACAGCAGGGACAACTCTATCTAGTAGGTCTGACTCCATCCAGATTGTCAAGGGTAGGAGGTGAGCACTGTTGCCAGGACTGCATTTAATTTCCCCATTTATTACCTACCCTTTACTCTCTCTACCCACTATGTCTATCTCCCTATTTCTCTCTCCCTATCTCTCCCTACATCTCTCTCCCTATCTCTCCCTATATCTCTCTCCCTTTATCCCATCCCTCCATCCTTACCCTCCATCTGGCAGCGCAGCTTCTCGAAGGCCTCTGCAGTGACCTTGTCCTCGGTTCCCCAGGCCTCCTCATCCTCCGGCAGCTCCTCCTCTTCATCCTCCCCGTTGGGCAGAGCGTCCGGGCTGGGTCTGTCGGACAGACAGCTCTC
>NC_052308.1:2219926-2229926 GCF_016432855.1 Salvelinus namaycush
ATTATTGACTAAAGAATGAATATACACCCACACACAGACTTCTTCCAGTATATAGTCCTATAGGTCTACCAGTCTACAGCTGTGTTCCAGTATATAGTCATATAACTCTACCAGACTCCAGCTGTGTTCCAGTATATAGTTCTATAACTCTACCATACTCCAGCTGTGTTCCAGTATATAGTTCTATAACTCTACCATACTCCAGCTGTGTTCCAGTATATAGTCCTATAGGTCTACCATACTCCAGCTGTGTTCCAGTATATAGTCCTATAGGTCTACCAGACTCCAGCTGTGTTCCAGTATATAGTCCTATAACTCTACCAGTCTACAGCTGTGTTCCAGTATATAGTCCTATAGGTCTACCAGACTACAGCTGTGTTCCAGTATATAGTCCTATAACTCTACCAGACTCCAGCTGTGTTCCAGTATATAGTCCTATAACTCTACCAGACTCCAGCTGTGTTCCAGTATATAGTCCTATAACTCTACCAGACTCCAGCTGTGTTCCAGTATATAGTCCTATAACTCTACCAGACTCCAGCTGTGTTCCAGTATATAGTCCTATAGGTCTACCAGACTACAGCTGTGTTCCAGTATATAGTCCGTTAACTCTACCATACTACAGCTGTGTTCCAGTATATAGTCATATAGGTCTACCAGACTCCAGCTGTGTTCCAGTATATAGTCCGTTAACTCTACCATACTACAGCTGTGTTCCAGTATATAGTCATATAGGTCTACCAGACTCCAGCTGTGTTCCAGTATATAGTCCGTTAACTCTACCAGTCTACAACTGTGTTCCAGTATATAGTCATATAGGTCTACCAGACTCCAGCTGTGTTCCAGTATATAGTCCGTTAACTCTACCATACTACAGCTGTGTTCCAGTATATAGTCATATAGGTCTACCAGACTCCAGATGTGTTCCAGTATATAGTCCTATAGGTCTACCAGACTCCAGCTGTGTTCCAGTATATAGTCCTATAACTCTACCAGACTCCAGCTGTGTTCTAGTATATAGTCCTTTAACTCTACCAGACTCCAGCTGTGTTCCAGTATATAGTTATATAACTCTACCAGACTCCAGCTGTGTTCCAGTATATAGTCCTATAACTCTACCAGTCTACAGCTGTGTTCCAGTATATAGTCCTATAGGTCTACCAGACTACAGCTGGTTACTTCCGGGTTGGAGCGAGTGGTCGCATTTTCGCTTCGCTCCACAGGTAGTATTACATTTAATTTAATTTCATTACAGTACAACGGTTTGATTTGTTTGATCTTAGCACTTTTTTTTCTTAGCTAGCTACATAGCCGTCTTTGTATCAAAGATAATTGTGTAGTTTAGATTATTATCGAATTATCGAATCTTCTAACGTTGTCAACACTGCTAGCTAGCCAGCTAGCCAGCTAGCCAGCTAGCCAACTTCTACCGAATCATTACAACGGAACGATTTGATTAGTGTAGTGTTAGCTAGCTACATAGTTGTCTTTGCATCTAAGATAATTGTGTAGTTTAGAGTAATCATCTAGCCAGTTATCGAGGTTACCTAGCCAGTTCCACTTTTAAACAAAGTCAGCTAGCCAGCTATTTTCGCCGTCAACACTGCTAGCTAGCCAGTGCTACACTGCTAGCTAGCCAGCTAGCCAACTTCTACCGAAACAGTACAACGGAACGATTTGATTAGTGTAGTGTTAGCTAGCTACATAGTTGTCTTCGCTGTCTTTGTATCTAAGATAATTGTGTAGTTTAGAGTAATTATCTAGCCAGTTATCGAGGTTACCTAGCCAGCTCCACTTTTAAACAAAGTCAGCTAGCCAGCTATTTTCGCCGTCCTAACGTTGTCAACACTGCTAGCTAGCCAGCCAGCCAACTTCTACCGAAACAGTACAACGGAACGATTTGATTAGTGTAGTGTTAGCTAGCTACATAGTTGTCTTTGCTGTCCTTGTATCTAAGATAATTGTGTAGTTTAGAGTAATTATCTAGCCAGTTATCGAGGTTACCTAGCCAGTTATCGAGGCTACCTAGCCAGCAACACTTTCAAACATAGTCAACAACGCAGCCACTGCTAGCTAGCCTACTTCACCAGTCAGCAGTACTGCATCATTTTAATCATTTTAGTCAATAAGATTTTTGCTACGTAAGCTTAACTTTCTGAACATTCGAGACGTGTAGTCCACTTGTCATTCCAATCTCCTTTGCATTAGCGTAGCCTCTTCTGTAGCCTGTCAACTATGTGTCTGTCTATCCCTGTTCTCTCCTCTCTGCACAGACCATACAAACGCTTCACACCGCGTGGCCGCTGCCACCCTAACCTGGTGGTCCCAGCGCTCACGACCCACGTGGAGTTCCAGGTCTCCGGCAGCCTCTGGAACTGCCGATCTGCGGCCAACAAGGCAGAGTTCATCTCAGCCTATGCTTCCCTCCAGTCCCTCGACTTCTTGGCACTGACGGAAACATGGATTACCACAGATAACACTGCTACTCCTACTGCTCTCTCCTCGTCTGCCCACGTGTTCTCGCACACCCCGAGAGCTTCTGGTCAGCGGGGTGGTGGCACTGGGATCCTCATCTCTCCCAAGTGGACATTCTCTCTTTCTCCCCTGACCCATCTGTCTATCGCCTCCTTTGAATTCCATGCTGTCACAGTTACCAGCCCTTTCAAGCTTAACATCCTTATCATTTATCGCCCTCCAGGTTCCCTTGAAGAGTTCATCAATGAGCTTGACGCCTTGATAAGTTCCTTCCCTGAGGATGGCTCACCTCTCACAGTTCTGGGTGACTTTAACTTCTTATGGCTGCAGGGGGCGTATTGAAAAACTGGAAAATATGTGCCCATTTTCAAACGGCCTCTTAATCAATTTTTGCTCTTACAATATGCATATTATTACTACTATTGGATAGAAAACAGTCTCTAGTTTCTAAAAACGTTTGAATTATTTCTCTAAGTGGAACAGAACTATTTTTACAGCCCATTTCCTATCCGGAAGTGAGATTTCCAACATCGATGTCTCTCTTCAAGACCTTGTCTATAAAAGGGCATGTCACTTAGGACTGTAGAAACACGTCATACGCCTTCCCCTGGGTGTCATGCGGAAGTGAGAGCAGAAAGGACTTGAATATCTCGTCCAGGGTTTGAACACAACCTCTTGGAGTGAGACTTGCGCACTTTATTTTTTTTTTTCTGGGCGCGAAGTAGGACCTGTACTCGGCTCCTGGAAAACGCTTGTTAAAGGTGAATATGACCTCCGGCTTCGATTTTATTTGATACATGTCACAATATCATCCTAAAGTATGTTTTTTCAATATAGTTTAATTATATTATTGAAATTTATTCTGGACTTTAGACGTGATGCGACGCAAGAATTTTGTCAAGATGGAGAGGTTAGCGTCGCACTGCCAGTGTGCTTGCTAATTCAAGAGGGAAATCGTTCGTTCTGGATCGAAATAAAGACGTTTCTGAACAAAGGACCCCTTGGAGAACATTCTGATGGAAGATCAACAAAGATAAGGACCCAATTTGGGATGCTTTTTCATATATCTGTCGAACTGTGCTATGCTACCGTTCGACTAGAATCAATGCTGCTGTGTGCTAGCTAATGTAGTAAGCTAATATAACGATATATTGTGTTTTCGCTGTAAAACACTTCAAAAATCGGAAATATTGGCTCTTTTCACAAGATCTTTGTCTTTCATTAGCTATCCACCATATATTTTTCTGAAATGTTTTATGATGTGTAATTAGTAGTTGACGTTGGTGTCTGTATTTTCTCTGGCTACTCCCGTGCGATTTCTGACTGTTGCTATGATGGTAGCAGTAATGTAAAACTGATTTATAGCTAAAATATGCACATTTTTTGAACAAAACATAGATTTATTGTGTAACATGTTATAGGACTGTCATCTGAGGTAGTTTTTTCTAGGTTATTTAGGTTGGTTCTAGGTTAGTTAGGTTGGCTTGTGCATGCTACTTGCATCCTACTTGTGCTGTGAAAAATGTCTGTCCTCTTTTTTATTTGGTGGTGAGCTAACATAAATATATGTGGTGTTTTCTCTGTAAAACATTTAAAAAATCGGACATGTTGGCTGGATTGACAAGATGTTTATCTTTCAAATGCTGTATTGGACTTGTTAATGTGTGAAAGTTAAATATTTAAAAAAAATAGATTTTGAATTTCGCGCCCTGCACTTGAGCTGGATGTTGTCATAAGTGTACCGATGTCGGGACAGCCCGCCTAACAGGTTAACCTCCCCACGTCTACCTTTGACTCATTCCTCTCTGCCTCCCTCTTTCCACTCCTCTCCTCTTTTGACCTCACCCTCTCACCTTCCCCCCCTACTCACAAGGCAGGCAAAACGCTTGACCTCATCTTTACTAGATGCTGTTCTTCCACTAATCTCATTGCAACTCCCCTCCAAGTCTCCGACCACTACCTTGTATCCTTTTCCCTCTCGCTCTCATCCAACACTTCCCACTCTGCCCCTACTCGGATGGTATCGCGCCGTCCAAACCTTCGCTCTCTCTCCCCCGCTACTCTCTCCTCTTCCATCCTATCATCTCTTCCCTCTGCTCAAACCTTCTCCAACCTATCTCCTGATTCTGCCTCCTCAACCCTCCTCTCCTCCCTTTCTGCATCCTTTGACTCTCTATGTCCCCTATCCTCCAGGCCGGCTCGGTCCTCCCCCCCTGCCCCGTGGCTCGACGACTCATTGCGAGCTCACAGAACAGGGCTCCGGGCAGCCGAGCGGAAATGGAGGAGAACTCGCCTCCCTGCGGACCTGGCATCCTTTCACTCCCTCCTCTCTACATTTTCCTCTTCTGTCTCTGCTGCTAAAGCCACTTTCTACCACTCTAAATTCCAAGCATCTGCCTCTAACCCTAGGAAGCTCTTTGCCACCTTCTCCTCCCTCCTGAATCCTCCTCCCCCTCCCCCCCCCCCCCCCCCCCCCCCCCCCCCTCCTCCCTCTCTGCGGATGACTTCGTCAACCATTTTGAAAAGAAGGTTGACGACATCCGATCCTCGTTTGCTAAGTCAAACGACACCGCTGGTTCTGCTCACACTGCCCTACCCTGTGCTTTGACCTCTTTCTCCCCTCTCTCCCCAGATGAAATCTCGCGTCTTGTGACGGCCGGCCGCCCAACAACCTGCCCGCTTGACCCTATCCCCTCCTCTCTTCTCCAGACCATTTCCGGAGACCTTCTCCCTTACCTCACCTCGCTCATCAACTCATCCCTGACCACTGGCTACGTCCCTTCCGTCTTCAAGAGAGCGAGAGTTGCACCCCTTCTGAAAAAACCTACACTCGATCCCTCCGATGTCAACAACTACAGACCAGTATCCCTTCTTTCTTTTCTCTCCAAAACTCTTGAACGTGCCGTCCTTGGCCAGCTCTCCTGCTATCTCTCTCAGAATGACCTTCTTGATCCAAATCAGTCAGGTTTCAAGACTAGTCATTCAACTGAGACTGCTCTTCTCTGTGTCACGGAGGCGCTCCGCACTGCTAAAGCTAACTCTCTCTCCTCTGCTCTCATCCTTCTAGACCTATCGACTGCCTTTGATACTGTGAACCATCAGATCCTCCTCTCCACCCTCTCCGAGTTGGGCATCTCCGGCGCGGCCCACGCTTGGATTGCGTCCTACCTGACAGGTCGCTCCTACCAGGTAGCGTGGCGAGAATCTGTCTCCTCACCACGTGCTCTCACCACTGGTGTCCCCCAGGGCTCTGTTCTAGGCCCTCTCCTATTCTCGCTATACACCAAGTCACTTGGCTCTGTCATAACCTCACATGGTCTCTCCTATCATTGCTATGCAGACGACACACAATTAATCTTCTCCTTTCCCCCTTCTGATAACCAGGTGGCGAATCGCATCTCTGCATGTCTGGCAGACATATCAGTGTGGATGACGGATCACCACCTCAAGCTGAACCTCGGCAAGACGGAGCTGCTCTTCCTCCCGGGGAAGGACTGCCCGTTCCATGATCTCGCCATCACGGTTGACAACTCCATTGTGTCCTCCTCCCAGAGCGCTAAGAACCTTGGCGTGATCCTGGACAACACCCTGTCGTTCTCAACTAACATCAAGGCGGTGGCCCGTTCCTGTAGGTTCATGCTCTACAACATCCGCAGAGTACGACCCTGCCTCACACAGGAAGCGGCGCAGGTCCTAATCCAGGCACTTGTCATCTCCCGCCTGGATTACTGCAACTCACTGTTGGCTGGGCTCCCTGCCTGTGCCATTAAACCCCTACAACTCATCCAGAACGCCGCAGCCCGTCTGGTGTTCAACCTTCCCAAGTTCTCTCACGTCACCCCGCTCCTCCGCTCTCTCCACTGGCTTCCAGTTGAAGCTCGCATCCGCTACAAGACCATGGTGCTTGCTTACGGAGCTGTGAGGGGAACGGCACCTCCGTACCTTCAGGCTCTGATCAGGCCCTACACCCAAACAAGGGCACTGCGTTCATCCACCTCTGGCCTGCTCGCCTCCCTACCTCTGAGGAAGTACAGTTCCCGCTCAGCCCAGTCAAAACTGTTCGCTGCTCTGGCACCCCAATGGTGGAACAAACTCCCTCACGACGCCAGGACAGCGGAGTCAATCACCACCTTCCGGAGACACCTGAAACCCCACCTCTTTAAGGAATACCTAGGATAGGATAAAGTAATCCTTCTAACCCCCCCCCCCCCCTTAAAAGATTTAGATGCACTATTGTAAAGTGGCTGTTCCACTGGATATCATAAGGTGAATGCACCAATTTGTAAGTCGCTCTGGATAAGAGTGTCTGCTAAATGACTTAAATGTAAATGTAAATGTACAGCTGTGTTCCAGTATATAGTCCTATAGGTCTACCAGTCTACAGCTGTGTTCCAGTATATAGTCCTATAACTCTACCAGACTCCAGCTGTGTTCCAGTATATAGTCCTATAACTCTACCAGACTCCAGCTGTGTTCCAGTATATAGTCCTATAACGCTACCAGACTCCAGCTGTGTTCCAGTATATAGTTCTATAGGTCTACCAGACTACGTGTTCCCAGACCTCAGACAGAGAGTGACAGGAAGGTGTAAGTTGACCTTGTGCCAGTCAGACCAGACGGTGTAACGACCCCCTCAGACCTCTGTCTACGTCAGCAGCACAAGTTCCACTGGACAGTGATGACATTAATATCAACACAACACTAACGTCTGGGTTTTCATTCTCTTCTACCAGACACGATCAACCAATAGTGTTGTCACAAAAGTGCAAACGCTGCTCATCTTGCAGTCGAAATATCTCAAATAGGATTTGAACCCAGGTCTGCATAACTGGTACAATAGATTCCATATCAGTTCTGATCGATACCGTGGTAACATGTGTAGTGATACTGAGGAGGTGAAATCGGAAAAAGAACGGTCGATTAGGCTAACTTGTAGTAAACCATTAACCATGATAAATACAGCTCTGTGTGTGTGTGTGTGTGCATGTGCGTGTGCGTGTGTGTGTGTGTGTTGAACCCATCCCGCATCCCACAGCCATCCCAGAATTCCATGCATAACTTTTTCTAGGACACCACCACCTTGTTGCCTAGCAACCTAAACATCCCTAGACACCACCACAGTTCAGTGTGTGTGTGTGTGTGTGTGTGTGTGTGTGTGTGTGTGTGTGTGTGTGTGTGTGTGTGTGTGTGTGTGTGTGTGTGTGTGTGTGTGTGTGTGTGTGTGTGTGTATGCGTGTAAGTGTATGTCTGAGTGTGTGTGTCTGCATATGAAATGTGAACAGCTATTCAACACGCCTGTGATGTGTTTGTGTCTGTTTCATCACCCTGCACCAAATACCAACTCAGCAGGCTTTGATATCAACTGAATGGGAAAAATGAACATGTTCTCTCATAAACACACAACAGTCAACCAGACAGACTCATGAACACACAGCAGTCAACCAGACAGACTCATGAACACACAACAGTCAACCAGACAGACTCATAAACACACAACAGTCAACCAGACAGACTCATGAACACACAGCAGTCAACCAGACAGACTCATGAACACACAACAGTCAACCAGACAGACTCATAAACATACAACAGTCAACCAGACAGACTCATAAACACACAACAGTCAACCAGACAGACTCATGAACACACAGCAGTCAACCAGACAGACTCATAAACACACAACAGTCAACCAGACAGACTCATAAACACACAACAGTCAACCAGACAGACTCATGAACACACAGCAGTCAACCAGACAGACTCATAAACACACAACAGTCAACCAGACAGACTCATAAACACACAACAGTCAACCAGACAGACTCATAAACACACAACAGTCAACCAGACAGACTCATAAACACACAACAGTCAACCAGACAGACTCATGAACACACAGCAGTCAACCAGACAGACTCATAAACACACAGCAGTCAACCAGACAGACTCATGAACACACAACAGTCAACCAGACAGACTCATAAACACACAACAGTCAACCAGACAGACTCATGAACACACAACAGTCAACCAGACAGACTCATGAACACACAGCAGTCAACCAGACAGACTCTTTTTTATTATATGTTTTTAGCCGATTGTGTTTGTGGTGATGCATCAGAAGTTAATATTTATAGCAAGTTCCAATCGTTGGGTCAAGAAGGTTCTGTTTCAAAGCAAGGAGAGTAAGTGCTTCTCTCTGTCTCTCTCTCTCTCTCTCTCTCTCTCTCTCTCTCTCTCTCTCTCTCTCTCTCTCTCTCTCTCTCTCTCTCTCTCTCTCTCTCTCTCTCTCTCTCTCTCAATTCAATTCAATTCAATTCAATTCAATTCAAGGGGCTTTATTGGCATGGGAAACATGTGTTAACATTGCCAAAGCAAGTGAGGTAGATAACATACAAAAGTGAAATAAACAATAAAAATGAACAGTAAACATTACACATACAGAAGTTTCAAAACAATAAAGACATTACAAATGGCCGATGACCTCAGGCCTTGGATATTCCGGGATGATATATCGAAGGCTTTTTGTTCCATAAAGTGTCCAATGTTGTTGGTCGTGGTTTGGCCTCAGGCCAGTAAGTGTGAGCAGAGCCTGCTGAGCATCTGGTACATGCCGTTGGCTTGGGCGAGTGTAAGAGTGGGGGTTGGGCCTGTTTGCCCGCTCACTACCTGGGCGTATGTGTGACTTCCATGTTGATGCCCTCTTTGCGGGGGTGGGGTGCATGGGGTGGGCAGGAGTGGCATAGGTCTGATCTGAGGGGGCCTAAATGGGGTGTGGGCATGGTTGATGTGGGGGGGTGTTGATTGGTTGGGGTGGGGGTGTGAATGTGTCTGGGGGTGCTGTGGTCTGGATGTAAGTCCTCTTGGCGTGGGTCCTCTATGTGTAGGTCCAGGGGGGGGTCCTGCAGGTCTAGGAGGGTGTCTCGCTGGTCTGGGTGGGGTGTCTCTTGATCTGTTGCTCCTGTGTGAAGTGTTGGGGCTGCGTTTGAGAGCGATGTCCTTTAGAGTCCGGGCAAAGGTGGGCACTGCTGCCTTGTAGAGGTGGACCTGGTCATAGAGGCTGTTCAAGTCCAGGGTGAAGTGGTGGGCCAGGAAAACATTTGGTTTTGAGGCACAGTCACGGGAAATGCTTGCGTTTACCCGCTGTATTGTAGCAGGGTGGAAGTCTTTTCGTGGTAGCAGGGTGGAGATAACCACTTGTGCGTTGGGGAAAGTAGAAGAAGCTTTTTCAATCACTCCCTTCAGTGCTGTGGCCACCCTTTCCTGCTGTGCTCTCAGGTCGTTTGTGCCTGTGTGTATTATTATGTGGCTAGGTGAACCTAGTTGGTCCTCAGACAGAAGGTCTAGGGCGCACTGGGTGTTTGGACACCAGAGTTTAGACACACTGTGTTTGGGAAAAAGTTTTTTTTCTTCTATATATTTCCCATTTGAGTCCATAAGGAGGACAATCTGTGTCTTGTGTTTGTCCTCAGTGGGTGTGGGGGGGTTGTCAGGAGGGCTATCAGGGTGGCTGACAGGGGGGGTG